>NC_086359.1:5100630-5400630 GCF_036324505.1 Eleginops maclovinus
GTCAGTCACCTGAAAATACAAGATTAATTACAAACAACTTCATTTTGAACGTTTCCCAAACAGAGTAGTCCGTCCATTTGATCAAAAAAAGTTGTCTGAATCCAGCTTAGAAACCAGCAGAGTGACTTTGCTCTGTCTTTGCTCTCAGTCATTATGATTGCACGTTGCAAGGTTACCGGGCAGATTTTGTTCTGCTCTGAGTCAGCATCCTATCATTCCTCTCATTTGGAGCCATTTTGCACGGCTACACCCCGGCAGGCTCCCTGTGGGGGGCTCAGCGAGGGAGGCAGTTGGACAGGCGGAGCCTCCTCCTCATCAAATGGCAGGATGCTGGCAGTGTAAGCCTCCGGGTGGATCCTCTTAGCTGGTGCTCTCTGTTGTCACCTGGCCCCCGTTGACCACTGCTCAGGCCTCATTGGTTTTGTCCGAGGCGTGCTGCTGTGTTTTATCTGTCTTTGCAGCTCTGCACCGTGGAGATTATGACAAATATTCAGTGAGATTGTTTTTAACATTGTGGGAGTTAACTCTCTGTGGCAGCACAGTCCCTATTTTCTTTAGAAAAAGGTCCATTTGCAGACTTTAAAAAGGTCCCTGGACAATTCACCGAGGAACAGTAGTCGTTAATATCCCTTCTGAAATCCTTGGGCTGCGTGAACAAAGAAACGAGGTCCTTCAAGAACGTTGTCATTGTTGATGAATAGGTTCTGTTTAAATAAATGATGTCGTAATGGTTTTGATAATCATTGTTCTTTCAGTTGAGCCAACAAAACCCTGATGTAATAGACCTAAAATATGCAGAAGCTGCTGCCTTCATGACACATATTTATGTAAGCATCAGATTTTTATACAAAAAATCTCTCAACATAACCCATGTTATAAAATCCCCCCTTTTTAGAAATACTTGGGAGCTTATTGTTGTTAATCACAATGTCCCTCTCAGTTATGTCATACATACATTAAACCATTAAGTGGTGCAGTGGCTCTTTCTCATTGTTCACGTTGCTATTACAGGAGAAGTGCACTCAAGGGCATTCAGAGGCTCTGAAAGCAGACCAGGACCGGCCATTCAAGCTCGCACCGTGTCACTTCATCGCAGATAAAAAAAGGCTGAAAACATCCCGAAGAGAAGTGTAAAAATACCCCTGGAAGTATTAGAGATCATCAATGCATTCACTTAAGACTGAGGGGCCTGTTCTGTCACAACTATGAGGAGGAAGTTGCAACCTCAACAGTTTCATTTACATTTTAAAGGCAGCGCTAATGAAGAAGTGAGAGGAGAGAGGCTTTCAACGTGTCTAACCTTTCAGGACTGAACTGAAACCACTCGCACGAAACCGAAGCACGTCTGCTTTGAAATGAAGCGTCACATTCTCAACCTTTTTTATTTAATGTGCCACAAATATGTGCCTTGTTAATGTTTCAATTTCATACCTTTCAATAAATTAAAATAAGCTCCCAGGCAAACCGATAAGCTTCTGAGCAGGTTCAGTCTGTAACGGCGGCTCGGTGAATCATCCCATGCTATAGTACTTCACACGATGCATAGCGGTCTCCTGGTGACGCACTGTGTCCTGTGTTTTCATACACAACCCGCTCCTTCTCGTGCTCGTAGACGACGTAGCATCACAGCAAATCAGACGCTTTCTGCATCACCACAGCTGGCATATTGGTGCATGAGCCGCTCCTGTTTATGTAGGTCAGAAGGTGCAGAGCCGCTGGTGTGCATGACACGAGGCCACCAGGCAAGAACGGAACTGCAGAGTGCAATGTGCAGATCTATAGTGAGCCCCCCCCCCTAGAATATATACATTTCATATTTTAAGGTAAAGATTCAGGGTTGGAGCTTCTAGTTTCGCATTTCTACTCTCCAGCCTCCTTGTAATACGTCATTGCAAGAGTGCTTAACCAGATGTCCCCTGGCTTACTTGTGGTGATTTTCATAATTGCCAGTGCAGTACTCTTCCAACTTGCCAATCCTCCGGTATTGCTAATCTACCTGCAGCCGCTCACACCAACAACTTCCATAAACCTGAGCAATTAAGCTGCCGTGGACTAGCTGCATCCCTAAGCAATGCTAGAGTCTATGTGTCATGTGGGTACTAAGAGCAAGCTGTATCCAGAATGCCACTAGGATGCAGGGATGACACAACTTTTTTTTGCGTTGCCATGGTTCCCTGACTAAAGCCAATGGTAGTTGTTCATTTGATTCTTGACGAAAATTAGCAAAACAGAAGTTTATCAGCAAGATAGCAAATGAACATTAACCACATAACGCACTATTGTTAAATACGTTCCTCAGATCTACAATAGCCTGAGCTCGGGCCTTAGATCCTCAGCAGTACACAAACCAAGTGTGAAGTCGATCCGGTGAAGTGTTTTGGAGAAAATCAAAGGAAAGACAGACGGAGACTCTTTCCACTTTGGTAAGATAGCATATATTTGTTTTATGGTGATGAAAACAGGATATTACATTTGTTGACGATCAATTGATTATCACTCAGGCCATCTTTGTAACAGTCATCTCCTGTTAGGAGTCAACTCTTCCTTGGAAAGACCTTTAAGCCTCTCAAATGTGAGAGGAGACTTTACTGATGTCCATTCTGTGTCAGTAAGAGACAGAAGTCTATTTTCTCAAAATGATAGCCACCATTTAGAAGTGGCCTTTCCCCACTGCAGCAGCCTCAAGTTATAAGCACTTATTAAAGCAACTGAAGACGGCTTTCCTAGATTTTCTCCCAGAAATAAAGATTTGTAGCTGAGAAATTGGGTGGGTAACACTAACTCTGTGGGTAGTGTTAGCTCTGCGGCCATTTCATAGTCACTCAGCTACATTTTGGCGGACAATAGGGACAGTGAGGAAGCGGAGGAGGTCAGCGGCTCTTCCTCTGAAAGTACACGAGGTAGGGCAACAGCTATTAAAGCAATATTGCGCAATCTCCCATCCCCTGCCTCAGAGCTGGTTACGCTGATGACGGAGGGGTTACATTGAACCTTGTCTCTACATAATAGACGCAGTCATGAAGCTGAGGGTCAGTTCCTTTCCCTGTCACACACACACACACACACACACACACACACACACACACACACACACACACACACACACACACACACACACACACACACACACACACACAAACGCACACACACAGCGCGGTCAAAGAGGGACAGCTGCTCTTCCTGTCACTGTGTGGACTTTGTGCTTCATCTGTAAGGCTTTTATAGAGTCAGCAAAGGCACACAAAAACACACATGCACTGAAATGTCTCCCATTTAGGACTCAAATCTCTCTGTCTGCCCCTCCGCCTGTCACAAGGTGTATTTTCAGACACACAGGAAGTGGCAGTGCTCTGCCAGCATACAGTGTTGATGTCATGGCAAATAGCGCGTCAAACAATGGAGTGAAGTTCTTTTTTTGATCCAGAACAGCACGTAGGTTTTTGTTAGAAACAATGGTGCTTCAATTTGCATTTGGATGTGCATCAGTTCTCTGTTGTACTATTTATTACAAGAGGAAGTAAGGTTTTAATATGGACAATACTAGTGAGGGAGCTTTTCTGAGCAATGCTTCCTCTTTGTATTTACTGAAAGGGGTAAGGATCATGCGTCTGCCATGAGTAGAACATGATAGAAAATAATGTCTACATGCACAGATTTGTGAATAATTCACATGTATCAAACCTTGTATCTTTAAAAGAAAAAGCCCCAAAAAAGACCTGAAACTGGGCCAGGCGCCGCTGAAGTCACCCGGTACATGACCTCGGTTTACTGTAAGACATGAGGCACATGTGTACAAGGAAGTCAGACCCAGACTTGGATATAAGTCATAACAAATCAGCTCAGGTTTATGTGTGTCTGCGTGTGCATCCCAGACGGTCCGAGAGTGGACAAGGGAGCATCCAGGCGATGAATTATTAACGTCATAGTAACCCTCGGCCCCTTTCGCCTGGCCTCATTAATAAGTCATAAAGGCAGAAGACTTTATTTTCAATTTTTGAAGGACACATTTAAAGTAGGGCACCTCTCCTTGAAAAGGTATTTGAGTGTGTGGAGATGATGCTGCAGAGCCCAGAGGGAGCTTTGACCTCCACATGCAACCATAAAAACAGTGCTATACAGCGGCACACAAAGAAAAGCGTTTCACTGACTCCTTCTTGCTGAATGATCCTTTCACATTTCCATTCGTTGAACTATGTTCTACTCCAGATATTTTGGAGCTAATCATGCATCTTCTTTGAAATAGTAACCAATCCCTCTTTTTGGACAGCTTAGAAATGTATTTGAAGGGAAAACCTAACCCTCAAAGATCCAATTAACTCCAATGTGCTCTAACTAAACTGACAAGATAAACGTGGTGCGCTTTTCGTTGTGATGCCTCAGTTGAAATATGTGAAGGAAACAACAACAACTTCTTTAAATTACGTCACTTTCTGTTTGGCTATCTGTCATCTTGAGGTGTGGAAACGTGACGCGTCTGTTTGCACTACAGGACCAAATTGTGGGTTCGAGTCACACTTGGCTGGAGTGTCAGTCTGCAAAACATTGCTCACAACATTGAATCCTTTCAAAAACCCTGCTCTTTTTCATGCCACCTTGACAGTTATCTTCTTTTTTTATTTACTTGGCCCGTTGAGCACAGGTTGCCAGGCTAATCTGTCTTTGGGGACCAATAGTTTAGACTGGCGTTTGCAAATTGGCTGAATGAAAAAGAGAGATAAAAGTTGTAGGAAAAAGAGAGAGAGAGAGAGTGCTGCAGTAGCATCCACTTAGCAGCCTCTGGACTTGGCCCAGTTCACTGTCCGCAGTGTGGTAAAGGGAGGGGTTAGCTGGGGTACATTGAGGATGCCTAGAGCAAACGTTGTGCATTAAACTGATTTTCAGATCCAGCCACATTCATACATGTTTACTTTCCTAAAAGCTTTGCAGCCAGTTCAGTGTGACGCATTGGCAGCAGAGCAGCGATGCAACCCGATCCCAAACGTAACAGCGTTGTGTGGGATCAATAAATGAGAGTGAGACTGAGCCTGGCTTTAAATTTCCCCAAATCAATCACTATTAGGAGATGATTTAGACCTTGTGGTTAAGAATCGGCAGGGCGGCTTTTAACTACAAAGATAGACAGTGACACTACTGCAGCTGACATCCAGACTGTGAAGCAGGACGTTTACCCGCCTGGTTAGACAGTCACTGAGGTGCAATAACCTCGCTTTGCCAGTTTCTCCATCTCTTTGTTTCATTTCACTGAGACTGCTTGCCGAATACAAAGAGGCATGAGGTGCATTTCACTTCTGTAGTCCTCGATTCATACAGAAAGAGACATAAGGTTGCAAGTCTAAACAGTTGCTGCAACCCGACAGAGTTGATAAGGCTGCAGTAAGCACCCAACGTTTGTCACTGATCACATCTAATTGCTGCTAAGCTCTTAAGCCGATTTCCGCAGGTTCACCTGAAGAGAAAAGCAGATCCAATCTCAATGTCTTTATCAGCACGCCATCTCTCTTTCAGCGTTAGATACTTCAAATCACGGCCACGTCGGCGTTAATGTGATAAAAGCACCGGGCTGAGGCCAAGATGACAGAAAGCTGCTCATTCATGCTGCAGCGGGGCAGCCATAGGTGTGGAAGTGTTGAGTAGAAAACGATGACGACACCCATCCTCTCAGGGTCCAAAAGTCAGTCATCTCTTCCTGTTTGACAGGACGCAGATTTGCATGAGCGAGTGCAAAATAAGTCAAGCGACCCTGACTTCCCCAAAACGTTGCTTGTTTCAAAGGACTCTCCTCTGCCTTCAGTTTGTGTCCTGATACTGTACACCAGAGGCCCATTAACCTTGTCCTGGATTTAACATGGAAGTGGACCTCATTTACTGTCATCAGTTCAACCAAACATCAACCCTGGGCAGTAGAAGCCCTTTAAAGGTGCAAATCTGGTGCAAAGAAACAAAGGAAGCAACATAGATATAATCCCTAAAAGCAGATAAAATGATGTCGCTCCACGGAGTACTTTCACATTGAGCTCAGCAGAAAAACAAATTGAATTTTTCAGCAATAAAATAAAGTCTTGTTTATGCAGAGCGCAATACTGGAATGACTGCTGTCCACTCGCTGCTAACAGAGCTCTAAGCTCAGAGACGCAGGATTAAACACTGCTGTGCGCATGCATTATTGAGTTTCTCTGGGACGGAGATGGTACTGCGAGAGGATCTTCGAAGGGCAGCACCATCCAAGTGTTTTAGTAAGTGAACGCTCCAAATCCTTAAAAAACAATCCTGGAGAGCATCAGCCGCGTGTCTGGGTCATCTCTCATTGACTGGTCCTGTGGCATAAGAGAAGAAAAACAAGGCCATGTTTGATTCCGTTTATCATTCAAATGAACTTGAACACCACCGCGCAGACGTGGTTTATCAGTAATGGTAAAGACACTCTAGTCCAGGACTGTCCAAACGTTTTGGCCACACAGGAAAATATACAACGGGCTGGGCCACTCACTAGAGGTTTAGTGCCTTGTAGGTTAAGTTAAATCAATCAAATGTAGGTACATAATGGTTAATACTTGAAAATGCTTTAAGGACAAAACTGCCTACATCCCAGCTTTCCATAAGGTTTCATTCATTTTCATTCCTTAAAACAGAAACCTCAGATTGCTTGAAATAAGGGGAAATATGAAGGGTATATTTCAAGCTCGTTAAGCCTCAGTTATTTGCCTTTTTCTCGTTAACTGAGATTTGTTTTCAACTTTAATTGACTGAATGTATTTGAAAAGTGGGCTCATCAACACATGAATACTATAGTGTAATATATTTTTACATATATATTTAAGAAGTACAATATAAGATAAGCACAAGTATATCCATCATACTTTTTGAATCTGCTGAGGGCCGATTCAAAATGGACCACGGGCTGCATTTGGTCCCCGTTCCATAGTTTGGACACCCCTGCTCTAGTCTTTAATAACAACAGTTGTCATGAAATAGTCAGACCATATGAGTAGATGTCAAAATGTGACCCATGATTGGATTCCTGTGGTGAATCTGCTCCACTCAGTGTGGATATAGGCTGTGGAGACACATGGAAATATCAATATGTCAAAACAACCAGATGATGGAGATTTAAGTCATGCCAAAAAGTCAGCAAATCAAATTCTGTGCAGTTCCTCCTCAGAAACATTTAATACAAAGCCTTTAAGTGGTCCCTGCCCAGTGAAGGGGTCAGATTTCTGTTGATGTGGCGGTGCAGTTGTGGCCCAGGGAGCATCAGAGGTCAGGCACGGTTTTCATCAACTGCTGCGCTGACTGACATTGAGAAAAGAGCTTTTACTGCGAACGTAGGTGAGTGCTATAGCTATAACTGTATAGAGTAATTGCTTCTTTTTCGTAGGGGATAGGATAGTGGTTGCTACCAGATATGATGAAAAGACATATCAGTGATCTTTGTAAGGGCCTTGACCTGCATTTTGTGATTGAGAATGATATAATTACTCCTCTTTATTTCCAGGTTATTTTCAGTTTTATTTGAAACGATGCAGATGTTTCTGAAGATTATTTTCAGTTTAACATGCCAGAAGCATTTAGAGGGATCAAGACTGAAGTGATGTCCTGTTTTGGAAGCAGTTCTGAAACCAGTGAGATGCAGCTTCTCCATTGTAACCACAGCTCAAGTGAAACACGTTTATTATCGGAGAACATTCAGCTGTATTAAAAGCTCTGGGAACAAAAGAGTTTCCTGTTGCTGTTTATTGTCTAAAGCTTTTATAATTTCCTAAAGTTCTTTTTTTATTGCCACTTTGTCAGTCCTGCTGTTTCAAAATGATCCATTTATGATCATATTAGGGTTTTGTTAAAGCCAGAGTTGTAAGACTACCCTGGGAAAAACATTATAGTGGTGATCAATAATTTATGTGGTCTTATTTTTAGCCGCTTTTGGATCTAAAAGTAGCCGTTTAAATGACAACGATTCACTGCTTTTGCATTAGGAGGATGTGCAATGATATTTAGATCGTCAGGCCAATGCATGCAGCAGAGACACTGAGTTCACAGTAATACATTGAGCTGAAACTTGTGGGGGCAGGGACACAACACAACAGTTCCTCTTCACTTTGTACTTCTATATGGGTTATATCATACTCTTCTCTGTAGAGGTAATGCAGTCAGAGGACACTTCCTATTCAAAAAAAGGTCAGTGTCCATGGTTGTCTTGTGGATTTTAGAGTCTGATCCGATTAAAGAATTTACATATCAATAATGGTAAGACATCTTTTGACTTCTTCACACAAAGTACTGTTTGCTTGATTTAAAGGGAATGTGTTTATGACCATCACACAGATGCAACATGACTGAATATCGCTTTAGCAGAAGGATGCTGAAACACCGGACAGATTATGTAAAAGTGAATCATTTAAATGACTTGGTGATCCAAGTTCTGTTTGGCTCCTCTTCAAAGCTATAATTCTGTCCTAAAATCTAAAAAATATTCAACATCTGAAACAGTAAGGCCTTGGTTTTCTTTTGCTGCAAGTATTTTAAGGAGGCATGGAGCTACACATAATTATAAACTCTGAGACCAGGGTTAGGGTTAGCCAATTAATATCACAAGTCAGTCCTAACTAATTAAAAACGGATTAAATACCTAAAAAATGCAACATCTGAAACACTGGTTATCTTTTGCTACACATGTTGTATGGTATCCCCGTTTCTCAATCAGCACCAGGTTCTAAGAAGCTACAACTCGTTATCAAGTAGAAGTTATTTTTCACAATAAGAGGTTTGGAGACAGCCAATTTATATCGCTGGTGTCGAACCGTTCACTTTGTCATATTAAGAGAGTTAGCTAATCTAACCTGGCTGTGTTAGGAAGGCTCATACTGTTGGCTCTTCATGCTTTATGTGTATCTCATGATTCTACACTAGATGAACATGGTTAGCACTGCATACACTGTGCTGTTGTTCATCACACTAATCAGAGTCTGCAGCCACGCTAGCAGCTCTGTGAAGTTAACCTCCGGGCACAGCTGTGCTTTGAGCTAAATACTAACATCAGCATGCTCACAATGGCAACGCTAACATGCTGATGTTAGTTAAGTTATAACGTTCTCCCTGTTTTACATCGTACGTTAGCGCATTAGCATGCTAACATGAACTAATTAGACCATCCCTAGAGACATGATGGTAGCATAGCTAAAAGAAAACATGCTCATGTGTTTCCTGGCTTTTTCTTATGTGTTTGTACAATTATAATTTACTTCTGTGAGCCTTTTGCCACTGCAGAACCAGTACATATATGGAGACAACATGCTTCTCTGTCACTGTGCTTGGTGTTGAATTAAAGATTTCATTAGTCAACCACCTCCATCTTGTGATTAATAAGCAATCGGTTAATCATGACAAAAGATATTGTCTCTGTTGTCGTAGTTTATATATCATAAGTGTTGAGTTTGCTCTTAGTGAGCTTTATACCGCTGCTGGACTGGATACCACTTTGAAACAGGGTGGCACTACACCGGTTGCTATGGAAACAAGGACTGATTTGTGGGTCGGTGGTCTTAAGAAGCTCAGGAATATGTGATTTGCACAAAGGGAGCGAGTGATATGAGTCCAAGTATTGGTAGTGAGCACTAGTGTTTCTGGAAGTTCAGTTTGCTGTTGGAACAACATGAAGGCAATATGCGATTTCTTTAAAAAAAATACCAAATGCTGCCAATAATCAACACTCCCACTTAGAGACAGCGGAGGAAATTGATTGCTCGCACCTTTTTCATGAAAAACATGCAGATGAGGCTGCACCTAATGATCGCTGAGGCGTAGACAAACATCATTTGTGCCCACATGGGTAATGATGTTTGAGAACATTTGCCGGCTCCCAGAAAAAGATGCATGAGCAGGGTTTTAATGTCCGCAGCCCTGGCACCATGCACAGAGGCTTCTCTATGTGACCCTGAGCTCGGTGTGTCAGATTGGGAACGAAACGTGGACGAAATGTCTCGAATTGTCAGATTCAAGACAAGCCATGACTAGTAAGAGATGCTAAAAAAAAAAGGTTATCGCATTTTTTCAGAATCATTTCAAGCAGACTAAATAATAACGCATCATTAAACCAGACAGAGGACTAAAAGTGTATATTAGTCACACTTATTGTTTGCTGTTTGTAACACTATCTATCCATACAATCATTTCACACTCATTTGATCTCCTTGCACGTAAGCACGAGCTCCATAGTGGCAGTGGTTTTGCACATTTTTACAATTAGGACCAAATCGAACTACACCTTCCCAGCCCTACTTCGATTTGGTGTTCAGATTTGTGTTGAGTTTTGAATATTTCTTCCAATATGTCATCATATCCATCAAGTACTTACACCTAAAGCTTTTCTGGGGTTATTGTAGTCTTATTTATATGAAATTATAAGTTACTTATACATATGTTTGTTTGCCAATTCATTGGAGACTTTCAAATATTGATGTCACACAGCTCATGCCTTTGTTTTAGAATAGAGCCACAGAAGACAAAGCTGAAAATGATCAAATGTTGCATCAGACAATATGGAACAATGACGTGTCAGAAGATAATAAAAGCCTTTCTTTTCCAGTTTTTAAAGAGCAGACATTATCCACTTCTGTATTAACAGAAACCTCAAGGAGACACAATCAAAATATCGGCAGCTAGAAACACTTCCTGCTAACAGTGTCTTCTACATTATTGAGGTTTGAACGTTAACAATCCTACACACACACGCACGCATGCACGCACACACGCACACACACACACACACACACACACACACACACACACACAAGCATTTCATGGTGCACCAATAGAGTCGCTCATAACCTGTGATACCTCACTGACATTTTGTGGGCAGCCTAATAGAAATATCTGCTGATAGACTTGAGGAAATGGAGAGATTGTGAGAGCAGGCAAGGAAGGGAAACAAAGATTTCTTGTGACTTCCTATAGTGTGTGTGTGTGTGTGTGTGTGTGTGTGTGTGTGTGTGTGTAGGTCTGTCTGTGTGTGTAGGTCTGCCTGTGTGAAGCTTTTCTGGTAGCAGCTCTGCACCACTGCACCTGCTCTTTAGGCTGCAAGCGTGAGAGGGGAGATGCATGTAAGAAAGCTAGACAGGAAGAAGCCTCATACCTTATTGAGAGCGACAAAAGGTTTGAACTCGAGTCGATTGACGTCAGTTTGGTCAAAGACGGGGCATCTGCTGCGAATGATAACAGAAACCGACTGAAACAAGACCTACTTTGCTGGTGAGTTGAAGTCAAAAATAGGAATTAGAAGGGATGTTATTAATTTAAAAAAGGGAAGTAGCACTGGCTGATTCTCTTCAGTGCAAAACTGTGGCTTTAAATGACTCTTAAACTCTCTGTTGTTTTAGGAAAATGAATAAGAGCTGTTCAGAAATACTACATCAGTAGTTATTACCTGTTTTTGTAATCTATATATTATTCAAACTACTGGTGCAGAAGTGAACTAGCAGAGCTGCGTGTGTTACTGTGACGTGTGTGAGGGTGAGAGACAGTTTACATGTACTTCTCCTATGTTGGCAGTGTGTCAGTAAGCCAGGAAGGCCCCCCCCCCCCCTCCCCTGTGTTAATACTATGTCTATTGTGAGCGTGTGCAGGGCGACGTGGTGCGCATTAAGTCTGCTATGGAACTATTTTAGGAACAACTTCGGAACGGAAACTGTGTAAAGGAAAGACTAATAATGAGAGAGAGCAAGGCATTACTCAACAATAAAGCGCGTCAGACCGGCCTGCTGCCTTATTGTTAAAATTCAATACTTGTTTATCAAAGCCCTCCTCTAAGTGTTTCTGTGCTCTCAAGCTGCTCAGGGTTGAGTGTGAAGCTGTCGATTAAGATAGTGGCAGTGTGGGTGAACGATTGGAAAGATGAAGTTTATAAAGATCTTCCTCTGTTTTTCTTTTTGTTTCTTCAGGTGTCCAGTGCACCAAAAGGGAAGCAGCAGGCACTGAGGAGTGCAGATGAATGGACGCCATGTTAGAAGGGTTAAACGAGCCTCTCCTACACAGAGGACTCAGAGGGCTTCAGCGGTGATCCTCTCATCCTTACTCCGCAGGAATGAGAAAGCCCCAACTGGAGCGCCACCAAAACACGCATCTGCTCTCCCGGACAAGGACTGATTCATGGGTCGGGGTCTTGCAACAGACACAGCTGCATATTCTCCTCCATCTTCTTCATTTGCGCTTAAGAAGTTGTTGACTGGTCATAGCAAAGTGTGGCCCCTCACAGATACGTCTATGAGGGTGGAAGAAGCTCAAGGATTGTAAGGAGTGCGAATGAGAAGCTTATTTGTTGGGGTATTTAATCGCTCCTGATTCATACCAGCACCATAGAGAACATTTTCCTGGAGGAGCAGAACGCTCTGGAGCAGCGTGGGGAAACGATTGTTGGACCCGAGTGGATTTCTCAGGCACCATGCAGTCAGATGACCTCTTCATCCGCAAGTTTCGCCGGCAGAACATGCGGCCGCCTATTGCCACCGTCAACTTTGACCCGAAGCATGAGGCGGGTGTAGTGGAGTGGCCGCCGAGGAGAGAGGCTGATGGAGCCGAAAGAGAGAGCCTGACTCCGAGCCGCGTGGGGCTGACGCTGAGGTCCGTGGGCCGGGGCCACATCATGCAGAGAAGTAACAGCGATGTCACCTTGGGAGACTTGGACTCCTCAGGGAAAGCAGGGGGGAAAGCTGCCCGGGTGGTTGGAGAGAAGGTGGGTGCGGGGGCTCAGGGAGATGGGGCTGTGCTGCTACACAGGGAATACGGCAGCCTGTCCTCACTGGAGAGACAGACTCAAGTGCAGGAGCTGGGCACAGACGATCGGGGGCCCCTGAGTCCAAGCGCCCTCCGCTTCAAAGACCCTTTCCTGCTTTTGGGTCTGCAGGGCAACCCTCCAGAGCCGGATGGATTCTTTCGGGGTCTGTCCGTGTCTGCCGGGGAATCCCCAAAACCCGCCAAGCCTCCGAAGCCCGAAGGTCTAAGTAAGAAGGCCAAACCCCTCCAGATCCCTCAACCAGGTCCCTATGACAACATCGGGGGCGGGGCCTGGGTGAGGAACTTCGCCCACTACGACGTTCAAAGCATCCTGTTTGACCTAAGTGAGGCGGCCACAAACAGAGACAGCATCGGGAGGAAAAAGAACATCACCTCAGGGGCTTCGGCCGCCTCTCAGCTGCGCCCCTTGTCCCAAGCCAACCCGTCCTCACCCGCGCAGGGCGGGGGAGGAAACGGGGTGAACGCAGATGACCCCGAGCAGTCGCTGCTGCTGGACGAAGGCGATGGCAACGATAACGAGCTCCTGCTCAGCTGCCCGCACTTCCGCAATGAGACGGGGGGAGAGGAGCAGGTGGGGCTGGATCAGTCCCAGGAGAGGAGGGGTCTCTGGTCCAGCCTGAGAACCCCCAACGATGCAGTGTCGGTTCTGGAGGAGCCCAGAGAGAGTCACGTGCAACAGCAGGGGAAGAGCAACTACTTTATAGAACATGCAGACCTGGGGGCCCATTACTATCGCAAATACTTCTACATGAAAGGTACGTGTGGTGCGAGTCCAAATCCTGCTGGTTCTGTGCATGCAAAATACTAGTATGCATACAGTATTATAATTTGTATTTTTTAAATCCAACGTATCAATTAAAAAGATCTTCTGTCGCTTTTATTATTGGTATAATGGTGTTCAATATTGTCTGTTTGTTTATTTCCTTGTTGTTTTGTTGTCCTTCTTCTCGAATAGTAAGTGAGGATCGGCCCTCAATAATCTCCTGAGAGTAAATAAAGGAATGAACGAAACTGAGTGAATATATTAGGGGGAAGGGTGTTGCCATTAAGAGTAGGGTTCAAAGAAAATATTCATAACTCTGGGGAGGATCTAAATAAAATATAAGAGTCAGCCCCCCCTCTGCACTCTAGTAGTTGTCAAACAGGGAGCTTTACATCTGAACCCTCACACTGACACAGTTGTACATTCTTGACTGTGATCACAGAACACCAGAATTTCTTCGGGATGGACGATCGCCTCGGTCCAGTGGCCATCAGTTTCCGTCGGGAGGAGAAAGAAGGATCCAGCGGCGCTCAGTACAATTACCGAATCATCTTTCGCACCACAGAGGTAAACCGGCTCTCTCCTGACCTCACGGTTCAGTGTGTGTCCAATCGATTTGACTGCATGTGATGTCTCTCCTCAGATGAAGACACTGCGAGGATCCATCTTCGAGGAGTCCGTGCCTTCTGCCGCTCGTCACACCACCCCCCGGGGGTTGTCTCCCAAGAGGCTGCTGGAGTTCATCATGCCTGAGCTGAACCTGCACTGCCTTCGCTTGGCCTCAAACTCCCCCAAGGTTCGGGACACCCTGCTGAAGCTGGACGAACAGGGGGTGAGTACAGATGCTGACATCAAAGATGTGTCGGACGGAGAGCATTTCAGGACAGCAGATAGGGACAAAAAGCAGCAAAAAGCTAATTTTTAAAGGTCAGAATCAGTCATTTCTTCTGAAAAGCTGACAGTCTGAAGTGTAGACCTCCACAGTGTTTAATCAAGTGTGTTAGGATTTAAAACTGCAGTTATTATATCCTTTAATTTTCAGCTTGACTGCTTTTGCCACCATGATTACTTCAGAAAAGGACATCTTTAAAATAAGCTCTCAGTTTGAAGCATTTTCAGCCTGGCTTTAATATGAAAGGGGATTAATAGGTGTATTAGTGTAATGTGTGCTGTGCAGGAGTATAACATTTCACAGCGTAAATTCTTCCAGACAAGCTTTTTGAGCTGCGAGTAAGATGTCAAATGATCAATATGCCCTGTAAGATGAAAGGTCTCGGCAGGTTAATTATAAACTCTACTCCTCTTTCTTTCAAAACGCAGCTGAACTTCCAGCGTAAGGTCGGGGTGATGTACTGCCGCGCCGGGCAGAGCTCGGAGGAAGACATGTACAACAACGAAAGCTCGGGCCCGGCCTTCGAGGAGTTCCTGGACCTTCTCGGGGAGCGCGTGCGGCTGAAGGGCTGGGAGAAATACCGAGCTCAACTGGACAACAAGAGTGAGCGGAAAAACGCACCACACACCCTCGTGTATTGGCTGTATCTCACCTTGTCACAGGATCATTATCCGAAGGGCATCAGTGTCCCGCTGAATGCCCAAGATAACTCCTATCTAGACACGTGTAATCGGAGTAATGCCTGCAAAATAGCATAGTCACTGCTGCTATCTCAGAGCTGTTCTCCCCCTAGTGAGCGGCAGGGAGCAGCCGATGGGACGCACAGATTGACTCTGATTTTGCCAGTGTCTGTTTGGTTATGTGATGTGTGTGTGTCTGTGTGTTTCTTGTGTAGCGGACTCGACTGGGACACACTCCCTCTACACGCGCTACCAGGACTATGAGATTATGTTTCATGTGTCCACGATGCTGCCCTACACAGCCAACAACACACAACAGGTACAAAATAAAACCCATATATGTTTCAGCTTCCCCGATTTTGTTGAATCTTGAAATATAAAACATGGCAAACACTTATATATGACTCATCCCACTCTACTATAATGACTCTATCCTGCTGGTTTAATACCTGTCTCTCTCTCTCTCTCTCTCTGTGTGTCCGTGGTTTTACTCTTCAGCTGCTGAGGAAGCGACACATCGGTAACGACATCGTGACGATCGTGTTCCAGGAGCCGGGCGCCCTGCCGTTCACGCCAAAGTCCATCCGCTCCCATTTCCAACATGTCTTCATCATCATCCAGGTTCACGAGCCGTGTTCTGACAACACCTATTACAGGTCTGTTAAAAAACACACCTTTCACACCCCAAAAATAGCTGAAATATCTTGAGTCAATAAGTGAATGTCCAGCCTGTGGGCTCCAGCGTTGAGATTGGTGTTACTATGTGCTCTCTTCCACACGTTTCATACATGGTAGTGCTCAGGACACAGATCTGTGCTCCTCTGCAGCAGGCTCACTGTAAATGTTTGTAATTCTAGAGAGCACTTCACACCAGCAGAGCACTCCAGAACAAGACGTAGATCGAGTGTTGCTGCTGCTCCCTCTCTCTTACTCTGTCATTCCTCTCTTCCTCTCAGGGTGGCTGTGACACGCTCTAAAGACATGCCGTTATTTGGCCCCTTGTTCCCCAAGGGCGCACGATTCCCTCGCTCCTCCGCCTTCAGAGACTTCCTCCTGGCGAAGGCAGTGAACGCTGAAAACGCAGCGGAGAAGTCCGAGAAGTTCCGCTCCATGGCCACGCGCACGCGGCAAGAATACCTGAGGGACCTGGCCGAAAACTACGTGACCACCACGCCCATCGACTCCTCCACCAAGTTCCCCTGCTCTCTCTGGGAGGCAAGCGCAAGGACAAGCTGAAGGGCGCCAAAGGGGCCGAGCTCCACAGTGCAGGGGCGCTGGTGTGGGCCGTGATGGTCAACAGCGGGTATGAAGGCGAGGCGGGGGAGCACCGACTCCCCTGTCTGCTCGGGGTGTCCGCCGAGTCGGTGGTGCTCATAGAGAGGTGCACACGCGGGGTGGTGTTTAACTGCTCCTGTCGAGATGTCATCGGCTGGAAGGCGGTCACAGAGACTAAAGAGGGGGGGCCCTATTTGGATATCTTCTACGAGCGTGGGGAATCTGTGTCAATCAGTGTGATGGAGAGTCAGGCGGATGATATACGAGAGGTGGTGCAGAGGCTAGAGGTGGGTGATTGTGAGTTAAAGTTTTGCTTTGAGGTGGCTTCCGTCTGTCTGATTCCCTTCTCATCTTCATCTGCAGCTGGTGACGCGGGGCTGCGAGGCTCTCGAGGTCACACCCCTGCGCGACGGTGTAGGGCAGCCCGGCTTCCTGATGAACGAGGAGGGCTTCGTGACGGAGCTGCAGCGGTTCTGTTATGCCGAGAGCGGAGGCCTGCAGCTGTGGGCCCGTGTGGTGCGGCTGTGCGGACACTCGCTGGTCCACCTGAGCCCCGACGAGAGGACCAGGCTGCTCCGCACCGCGCACAAGATCCACATCACCGTCATCCCACCGGACGAGAACGGCAAGCCTCGCAGGTGGGTGGGGCGGCAGATATGAGGAGAGGGAAACAAGGGCACTTTGGGGTCAACAGAGAGGAAGGGCTCCTGGGTATAAAGCGAGGGGTGAGAGAGAGGTTGACAAATAAGAAGGAGGAGGCCATTAATGCTCCAGATCATTAATGGTTGCCAGCAATACAAGCAAAACAAGAAACCAACATTTTTTCCATTAACCAAAGATATTATGGTCTCTGTTCACTATTTCCTCATCCTCTTGAGTATCAAGGTCCTTATCTGGCATTCACTCTTAAGTCTGCCAAGTATTAAACTCCAAGAAGAGGGAAAAACAAGTATTTTAAAACAGCTAAACATATTTGTATCTGCTGGACAAATCATTTTCAGCACACGGGAGGGTCTCCCCCTGGGTATAAAGCAAGGGGTGAGAGAGAGGTTGACAACTAAGGAGGAGGGGGTTGGTAGTCGGTTCAGTGAAACAAGAGAGGTGTCACTCCAGGGTCACTCTCTGCTGCTGATGACGGCCCGCTGTCGGTGTCACACCAGCTGTCTAACAACCAATCCATGCCTCTAATGATCTCTAATCACTGTGGCACAGTCGCTCCTACTGTAAACATCTAACTTGTCATTAAACTGAAGCCTGGGGGAGGGAGGAAGCAGCTGAGGACAGAGTTGTTAATAAATAAAACCAAATGGAAGTGGACACCTCTGCAGCCTCAGAGAGTCCCACTGCTTATTTATTTGAGTCTGATGCTTGTTCTGCAACAACAAAACGTCTTGTAATCTCCAAGGAAATGAAATAGACAAATATTTTTTCTACGCCTCATATTTGTTTTTGGCTTCTCGATGACTAGATCTGGACGAGCCGTGATGACTCCCTCCTTACTCAGCTTGTCCGTTGTTTTTTGTTCCTACAGAAGTTTCTCCGAGCTGTACCAAAAGGCCATCAAGGATGCGGAGTGTAAACCCGGCGAGGATCAGTCAGGAGAGGCCTGGGTGCTGGACGAGAGGGAAGAGGAAGAGGTGGAAGCGGATGGGGGGGAGGAGGACGTGAACGAGGAAGAGGAGGAGGAAATGAAAGAGGATACGCTGAAGGCGAGCGAGGTCAACGAAGCGGACGTGACAGAGGTGAAGGTGGAGGACGAAGAGGACGTAGGGCAGTCGTGCAATGAGGGGCAAAGCGAGATAAGTCAAGGCTCGCTCCTCACGCCGCCCAGCTTACCTCTGTTACGGGCCACTTCCCTGCAGGACCAGCCGGCCAATCAGAGCCAGGAGGGCGGCGGCGGCTCGCAGCTCACACGCAGCTGCTCTTTGGAGAGGCAGCCGTCCTACACCAACACGTTTGATGGGTAAGTGTTAGAGAGGGATAGATATAACAAGAATGGATCAAGAAAAGTGCTTTTAAATCGTCAAACATGGCCGAACATATCCTGAAACGGAGGCTGACTCATCACAATTTAATCTCACTTGGTGCGTCACTTTTCCTGGGAAGGACACAGAGGGAGAAAGGCCACAGAGGGATGTGTCACTCTGCCTCGAATTATGCTTAACATCAGGAAATTCCACTTCAATTATCCCTTTATCCATTGATATGTTCAGTGTAACTTTTTAGAGGTTACACGGTATAAATTCAGCTCATCAGTATCGACTTTCTTGTTGTCCAGACCATTAATGGTTGGCAGCAATACAAGCAAAACAAGATACCACCATGTTTTCCATTAACCAATCACTTATATTATGGTCTCTGTTATCTATTCCCTCATCCTCTTAAGTATCAAGGTCTTTATCTGGCATTCACACTGAAGTTTGCCAACTATTAAACCACAAGAAGAGGGGAAATCTAATATTTTAAAACAGCTTTTGTATCTGCCGGACGAATCATCCTCAGCACACGGGAGGGTCTTATCGTACATAAAGGAAATATTCATGAGGATAATATGAAACTCACCAAACTGCTTTTTATTGTCACGCAAAAGCAGAACAGAATGATATGACCGAACCCGCATCAGAGATATTTCTGATAGATGATTGTGTGTGTAGCAAACATCAATCAGGCCTGAGTCCAAGCCGTGCTGGGGATTACTTGTCTAAGTGCTCCAGTTTCTGTTTTGGATTGGATGAAAACAAATGCCACGAAGCATCAACAGCAGATTTGCTTTGTGTCCCCCCCCCCCCTGCCTCCCATCCCCACCTCCACCACCTTGTCAGGCACGTGTACGACAACGTGGGGCTGAATATGGAACGCCACATCTATGAGAACGCTGGCGAGCTGAGGGACGCCACACCTGATCTGATCCTGGCCGTCAAATCCAAAGTTCCCCCGGAGGACGAGCAGGTGACGGACCGAGACGAGAGGACTTCTGATTTCTCTCCCCTCTCGTCCTCCCTCTCTGACTGAGTGTCCTTTCCCCTTTACATCTTGTGTCTTCAGTTCACGGCCGCTGAGTTTGGCGATGACAAAGCTTCGGTGAGCGACTCGTCGTCCCGCCTGTCGTGTTTAGACCGTGCCGAAAGGAATTCACGAGCCCTCAGTCTTCATAACTCCATCACCAAGAGTGAGTACTTCCTGCTGATATATTGCACATAATTATAAAGCTTATTAAAAAAGGTATGGCATGTTAAATAAATGTGTATTAGGAGACAAAGAGCAGTATTACGTGACCCTGATCCTGGACTTAAAACAAAGCCCCCTCTCAGACAGCTGACTGCTCATGTAAAGCCAAAATGGAACAATTACACATGTTTGCAAATCATCCCCGCCTGATTTGAGTCCTTTTTTCCAGATTTAAACCCCTCTCTTCATTATCCTTCCCACTGCAACCCCCCCTTTGTCCCTCCTCTTTCATCCCCGCTGCCCCCTATTCCGCTAATCTAATATCACCCCTGCTCTGCTGCCACCCCCTACCAGGGGCTGGGATAAAAGGGGGACAGATGGGAGGTGGGAGGGGTTGAGTTTTAGGCAGCCCCCAAATCAAGGAGCCCCTCTTACACCATCTGCTGTGCCTCCGCTGAGACCACGAGACTCATCATTTGGTCGCCATAAGAGCACACTCATCCTCTCGTCTGATTTGTGCGGGGGCCGCCTCTGATTGTTTTACATCGCGTTCTTTCACAGGAAGTCCTTGCTTATGAAAAAGCATCAAAACAAGGGACTTAATAGATCTGGAAAGAAATTAAGAATTAGATTTGCAGAGATTTCCGAAAAAGGATTTTATTAAAATACAATTTAGGTAATTTTCTTACATTTTATGTCATTTTAGTAAGCTTCATTAAATTACATTTAAAGTGATTTAAATCAGAATTAGAAAATCCTTTATATTGTCACAGCAAAGGGACAGAAACAAGGCTAAAATAAATCAAATGTGTATTAAATAAAGAGGCACGCATTAATTAAAACAAATATAATCAAATAAGAACACATCCATGAGGAAATAAAGAATACAAGTTAACATATAGAGGCATCAGAGTAGTACTTATAACATTAGGAAAATGTAAAAAATGATATTGCTAAAATGAAAAAGGTTCAAAATATAGGCCTTAATAGATCTGGGGAAAGCAAATAAAAAAAAAAAGACAAAATTAAGGATTAGATTTGCAGAGATTTCCGAAAAAGGATTTTATTAAAATACAATTTAGGTAATTTTCTTGCATGTTTATGTCATTTTAGTAAGCCCCATTAAATCAAATTCAAAATGATTTAAATCAGAATTAGAAATCCTTTATCTGTCCCAAAGAAGTCACAGCAAAATCATAATAAATAAAATGAGTATTAAATAAAAAGGCACACGTACATATGTACATCCATGGTAAAATAAAGAATATGAATGAACATATATAGGTATCAAAGTAGCAGTCAGTAATAACATTGAGTAAAGGTAGGATATTATATTGCCAATAACATTTATTCTTTCTCAAATAAAGGTTTTATAAAGTCTGCAGGCATCCTTCATACTTCATACATTTCCTCCTCCTCCTCCTCCCTCTGTATTCTGCCCCAGCGTTAACACAGCAGCATCCCCCAGTGGTGGCTCTTTGTTAGTGTAGAACAGCTGATAAAAACTCTGCGATGCACACTGCGTTTCATTAGAAAAGCGTGACACATCTCAACCTCTTCTCTCTCTCAGTTCTCTCAGAGACGACGGACTCCACGGAGGAGGAGTGGCAGTCCATCGCCGACCTGGCCACAGCCTGCCGCAGCATCCTGGAGGCTTTGTCACGAGAGGGTGAGGAACTGTTTATATGTGCTGACCCCTCTTACCGTCATATAGTGTGATAAGGTGTCTTTGTGCTAAGCAGTGGTGGAAGCAGTACCCTAATATCCTTTAGTATAATAATTACTTGAAGTTGTCCATCTGTGGATGTTTAAGGTTGTGCTTAATTATTTGTTTCCTGGCTTCTTAATCTACATCATTTGTTTGAAGTCAACTGGTCAGTTTTGTGACGATTTCAAAAGGGTTTAAAATAGATCATGTTCTCAAGATGTGTCGCAGTAGGACACTCAAATAAAACACAAGTACCTTTCATTTCTACTTATGAAGAGTAGGTACTTGAGAAGTTGGGTTTGATTTTGTCTTAGTAACACAAATAGAGGAATTGACGATAAAGTTGATATCTAACAGCAAATACTAAGAACATTTCTCCGTACTTTGTCCCTCTCCTCTTTTTCTTTTCTTTATGGCCATTTTAAACCTCAATAATGTCGATGATGTTCTCTTCCGCAGACCGTAAAGCCGGAGACCCCTCCCAAGCCGGAGTTGACCAGACGGACGGCAAGCTGAAAGACTCAAAGGACAGGTGGGTTGCTACACAGCACACACAGGGGGATCCAGACGGGTCAATACCTCTGTCGTTAGTGTCTTGGTTTTTCTATTTGACTTAGCCTTTGCACACCTCCCTTTCCTCAGCTCTACTTCTTTATTCTCCCTCAATTATTTAGACTTTATCGGCCACGTCCAACTGTTTGAGTCAATGCGATGGTTCCCCCCCCCCACTCCCCATAAAGAGAGCCCTCTTGCTGACTCAGCGATGCACTCCTGCACACACACGCACAGCTTCTCTGACTCACTGCTGCGGTCATCTTTTTGTTAAATTCCAGCTCTGATCCATGTTATTTTTCAGCTTTATTTTTTCTCCTCCGCTGTGTCTCCACATGGCAAGGGGAGCAGAACTATCGGCCAAAAGTAAAACAGAAAAATGAGTCAATAACAAATAAACAAAGTCCAACGTGAAGCTTTACTTTAGAAGAGGTCTGAAGTATTCACTGGCAACGTTTTTATCCCCCCACGTAGTGTAGAGGTCAGAGTATGAAAACATTTGTCTATGT
Source organism: Eleginops maclovinus (assembly GCF_036324505.1). Lineage (NCBI taxonomy): Eukaryota > Metazoa > Chordata > Actinopteri > Perciformes > Eleginopidae > Eleginops > Eleginops maclovinus. The sequence goes on from NC_086359.1 coordinate 5,122,961, forward strand.
TTCATTGTTTTAGTTATCAGGTGAATTACAGAATGAGATTCAGATGATATTTGTTGACTACAATAAAAGAGACGTCTGCAATAATATCTCTCTAAATTGTACAAATGAGCTTTTAAGGGGAGCAATTATTCTCATTTTCAGTTTCATATTTGTATTTTCTGCCTCCACTGGGACATGTCTCCATGCTTTAATGTTCAAAAGGCTCTTTATTGTTCTCATACTGCCTGTGCTGCAGCACCTCTTTTCACCCTCTGTCTGAAACCAGAGCCCAGTCTGCTCTGATTGGTTAGCTGGCCGGCTCTGTTGTGATTGGTTATCGCTTAGAGATGTCCCGCCCCTTAACCTATCACGTACAATGTGTAGGAGCGCTAGCCAGTAGAAGCGCAAGTGTTACATAGTGATGCCATCATGTTACTGAAAGAAACAAAGGAGTCCAGTGAAGGCCTTCCACGCAGGGGGGAGAGTGTTTGAAACTCCCTCAAATAGATTTTGAACTTCGCACACCATTTAGATCACAGGAGACAAGGAGCGTTTGTAGGATGGGATGGTAGCTTTCACTTAAGAAAGGTTCTGCCTGACAACTGCAGCCAATACTATCAATTGATGTACGGCACGACGACCAATCACACGAATTGAAAAGTTGACTCTTTACTAAAGAACTATTATAAAATACCTAATATGAAATGCAACAGTGAAGACATTCATCTTGTTGATTTGTCGCCTTTAAAACCATTTATGTATTCTTCGATAACGAATGCTGTAGTTGCTGTTGACGAAGTGTCACTGCTCTCCTTGTTGCAGTGACTCTCCAGGCCACCTAGAGGAGAAGGTGTCGCAGCTGGAGTCCATGCTGAAGAGGCTGCAGGATGACCTGCAAAAGGTGCTTTGACTTTCATGAATGTTTCTTCTGTTCTGTAATAATTTTTTCAGTGAGCCCCACGGGAGAGTAAGCAGGTAGGAAAAAGAGTTTTGATTGTTCAGCTTCTGTCGCTTCTGTACGAGACGATTTGTATTTTCTCATGCAGGCTTTTGTTTACGTAAAATCCTCCCGGCTGTTCGGCCAATTCAAGTCCCAGCGGGCTCACTGTTGATGCATTAAATACAAAAAAACACTCAAAAAGCATTTATTTATTTATGTTGTTGTAAATTTGTACAGTAACATTTTCTTTTAAATATTAAAATATCATACTTTTAAAAAGATGTATGTACGACAACTCCTTTAATGCTGTTATCAATATTTTCTAGTACATTTCTAAAAATGTATGTATGTAAAAACCCTGTATGTAATGAATTCCTTAGTCTTATTCTTAAATTCAGAAACAGAAATGGAAAATTCTCAACACAAAGTCGAGCTGTCAACCACATCTCATGACCTTGTGTTGAGAACTTTTGGTAAATATTGTATTTGTCTCTGTGTTTACACATATTATATACACATATTATTTCTCCCTACTATATGGAACGTTTTCTATTTATTTTTAACTATACTGTTTTCATTATTGATTCATCTAATGATCAACAATTCATTGAGTCTCTGAACACTCAAGAATAAGGATAAAATACCCATTTAGTGCTCAAAAGAAAATTAAACTGATTAAAATAACCGATAAATCGTCTGTCGTTTATGAAGCAACGAATGAAACGAATGTGCTGCTTTTTTCTGTTTTATTTAATCAGTAGAGTTAATATGTTTGGGTTTTGGGTGGTTGGTCGGAAAGCACAAGCAATTTAAAGCTGTCACCTTGGGCTCTGGGCTAATATCATGCCAATTTTCATCAGATAAATCAATAATGAAAACAACCATTCCCCTGTTATAGCCGCTTTGTTTCTGACTCAGTCTGACCAGCAACCTTAAACCCAAATGACTGATTTGACTCGTGTCATTTCCAATCTGATTTTCGGTCACAGAAATGATCAGTTCAGTGTCTCATTAGCTCGGCACTGTTTTGGATTGTGGGTTTCTTTTTCTCCACTGCAGCGTGCTCTCCACTCTTGGCTGTTGTTTTATTTCAAGCTCTGTGTTTATGTGTGCCCACTAGTTTCCTTAAAGCCACCGCTGTACCTGTCGCTCCCCTCCCGTGCCTGCCACAGCGATCTGAGCGACGGCTTTTGTTTTGTTGTGTGCCGATGTCTTTCAGGAGAAGGAGGACAAGGCGGTGCTGCAGGCCGAGGTGCAGAGCCTCCGGCAGAACAACCAGCGGCTGCAGGAGGAGTCTCAGAGCACGGTGGCTCGCCTCATCAAAGTCACCGAGCTGCTGTGCAACGTCAACAAGCCCTGTTAGCCTCACCGCTGCATGCACACAGAGACACACAGAGCAGCGTAGAGATGCAAACCGTACGAGCTTGTACGCTCAGTATACTTATTTTGCTCGTACATATTTGCAAAGGCAGACACACACGCATCCTCTTCGATCTGTGTGTTATCACAGTCTTAATCCTGGACCTGCATTTTGGTGAGGGAGTATGCAAATCAACCCATAAAAAAAAGAACGAAAAATACATTTTTCAACATGACTTTCATAGACTGACCAGTGTGCAGCTCTGGGGCTGCTGCGATGGTGTGCTATGCCAGAGTGCTTCTCTCAGTGTGTATGATACAGCACGTGCGTGGATGTGTGTGTGCGTCTGTTTGTGTGCATCTCTACCTGTACCTTGCTTCAAATACTTGACAAGCTGGGCTAAATAGCACTTGCATAAAAAGTGGCAATTAAGACTGAGAGACACTGTATAGCATGTTTGGTGGTGTCTTATCTGAAATGACCAAAAGTGTATATATATATCACCGATAATATATGTCAACAGTAGTAATTGCTCTCCTCTCTGCCAAGCGTGTAGTTGCAATGTCTGAGTGTGGTTCTGCCCCGGCGCTGATATTGTTGAAGGCCCTGAAGAAAAGAAAGGGGGAGCGTGACAATGACAGGCCTGTAGGCAGCCTTCTACTTCAAGAGATGTAATGATGCTAACTGACTAGCCTCAGAGCAAGGCCTGTTATGTAAGGACATCACTCTCTGCCCATTCACATCTCAGTTTTGAGGGAGAGACTATCTTTAAAAAGCTCATACATGAAAAGGAAGTAAACTGGAAACAAAAAGAACTGAGCATGCTTGTTCCTCCTGGAAGTATGTATGAAAACAGTATTAAAGGGATCCTGAAAAAGGGTCATACCTCTCGTGAAGACGCAGACAATGGCAGGAAAAGAACTGCTTCAGCTTCCTCCCAATGCCTGTAGCTGTTTTCTTCTAACCTCACTATTGTAGCAGCCGTTCTGTAGAAGATCTCCTCCTGCTGGCCTGAAACACAAACGTCTAAAGGCAGCTTGTTTTTTTTTCTCCAGCTGGCAAAATAGCTCAGAATAAAGCACCTGGAGCTCATACAGAATATTGTATTTAAATATGTTTTGTGTTTGGCGGAGGTCAACAAGTGACTATTTTGGGTAATTGTTTAGTATGAGTGGTAGAGGTAGGCGAAATCTTACCATCCCACCCTGATGTGTGAGTATCTGTGTTCCTGTGTCGTTCTTGCACTTTTTTTTGTTGTTAACTCATCACTGGACGGGGCACATACTGTACTGTACACTTCATTTAGCCCAGGCTATGTGTTTCTCAACATAAGGAGGCGGATATGATCTCCCCCCTCTTGACACCACCCTTACCTCACCTTTTTGTGTCCACCGGGGATGGCGCTGATACTGAAATGCGTGTTCAGAGGAGCTCTTCTCCTCAGTGCCAATGACAGGCAGCTCTCTCCTGAATCCCACCGAAATAAAAGCGAACTGTCCGACAAACTAAAACCCCCGACTAAAAGGGATGCCAAACGTTCAACTCAGACTCTCTTGTTTCTTGTACTAAACTTCCTCTTGTAATTTAATTTTAGAGTCACTGTGAATACCTGGTACCAGCATATTAACAGTATATACAGATGAAATTATGAATCTAAACTTTATCAGTATGTGAAGATACTGTATGTACAGCTGTTCCATGTTAACTAGTGCATTGGGGTTGTGTATGCCCTCCTTTTTCGCAGGACGATTATGCAGAGAAGTGTTAATGCGGGCGTCCTGCGTCCTCTCCTGTACGTGCTGAAGCCTCGCGACGGAACAATGAGACGGTGGTGTGGGAAGACCTGTTTGACTGTGTCCTGTACAGTATAGTTATTTAGATTGTAGGAGGTTGGTCCAGCATGAGAATGTGCCAAGCAACTTCCAGGCTCCCCTCTGTATGTGTGTGTGTATAAAATGTAACTTATTAATCATGCAAATGTGGATTTTCTTGTAGCTGTTTAAACTGGAGGGAAGGTTCGAGGAAAACAAATGTGAAACAGGGCAGAAAGGAAAGGTCGGCGTGGTTATACATTTCTTTTTTGTAAGAAACCATCAACCATGATTTGACAAATCTTGCTAAATGTGACTCTTATGGTTTTTATTTCAGCCATAGCTCTAAACACCATTAGGTACGCCTTAATGAGTGAAACTGAGGGTCGAACTGGTGTTATGTGAAGGCTTATTTGTTTGACTTTGTGCCTATCAGAAAATGTAATGTATGCTAACCCAGCTTAGTGACCTCATTTGTTTGTCTTTGGTTTCACTTACTGAGGGGTTTTTTGTGAGCAGATGAAGGATTTTCTAAGAGACCGTGAGAACATCTGGTCTTTCATCCGCCGTGCAAGGAAAAAGTCAATAAGTTACTCAATGATACGAAAGAACAGATAATAATAACGATGATAATAATAGATGTGTGTTGTTGGTCTGAAGAATTACCTAAGCTCGTTGAGTACTACCGATTGTTCAAGAAGCAAACCGACAAATATATGGTTTTTGAAAGCAAATTAAAAGGAAAAACAGTGCTGAAAATGACTGATGATGCATTGAAATCCAAGGTGAAATGAATGTGTTGAATGGCGTATACGCTTCCTCTAAGGGATGATTATTTTGGTATTTAAAAATAAATGGTCTCAGAAAATCCAACGGAGTATTTGAAACAAAAATCTGATTGTGGTTCAATGACCTCAGAGGGACGAGGAGGGAGGATGGAGTGGGGGACGGGGAGACGAGGGTGGAGAAACAATATCTCGGTCCTAATCTGGAAATAAATTAATACAGATGTTTTGTGACACATTGCCGACTGACTTCCTTAGAAATAGGATGGTGGGAGGTGTTCGATGGAAGACAGATAGGAGGATAAACAAATCCAGTTTTCAAGAGGTTTTTTAAATGTGTATTACTCTCTAACCAACATAGACAGCCGAGGAAGAAGAAAAGGTGTTTTGATAAGTGGAATCGGATGATTTGGAGGAAAAACAATATTAAATAAGTAAAACGTCAAGCAATCAATTTCTTACTTTACCCTTCTATGTCATTTTGATTTAACAAAAATGATTAAAACTGAATAATATGTTACCTTTTTAACTATTTGCATGAGTGCAATCACCACGAGGGAAAGAGTCTTTTGCCTTTAGACCCTTTTTTTAAATTAGAATTGTTTGTAAACTCATGTTGGTATATTAGGAATATGATCAAGACTTTAGGGGACTACCCATTTGGATAATTTGTCCAGGAGCCGACGTCTTGATGGTCTCACATGTTGGACTGAATCCTGGGGGTGGAGTAGAGCTGAAAGCAGGGAGAAACTATTTTAAGGCATCAACATTTTTTGGGGGGGGGTGGGGGGGTCATGTGGCAAAATCAGTGCAAATGGAAATTGACTCACAATGTAAAAGTATATTTACATAAGAATATAAAATAATGTTTTTGGTATAAAAGGGAAAGTCCAGTGCTGGATTAAGAACTCCAAAAGTCCTGCATTCAAAAGCGTATTTGCACCTGAAAAGAAATGAACAGTAGTCCCTTTTTTTGAAGAATGGTTTAACCCTGATCCTTTTTTCCTGATGTGTTTTACAGCCCCGAAAAAAATGAAGAGCCCACTTCAGCATTATCATTTTCTCTTGTTTTATTATTTATAGTTATGTCTTTCAGTTTGAGTACAATTTTTCCAAAGCTGTATGTTCTAAACTTAACCTCGATGTTGTCATGGAGTACATTTTAAAACTATAGACATATACTGATGTTATGAAAGTAGGCGGGTGAGTTGATGGGTAATGAGTTGAGGGTAATCTGCAACCTCAATCCTACACACAATACCTTTAAGGCTATAGCCTAGTTATCATAGTTTAAAACATTTGTTATGAATGTAAATAGCTTGTTTTTTTAAATATATGATTCCAACTATTTCAACCAGCTTAGAAGAACTGATTGAACAAACTACCTGGCAGCACTCTGCCCGGCTCTCAGTGCCCTTCACCAGTCTTCATGAAGCTGCGAACCCAACAGGTGTGAGTACTAACAACAGCCATGTTCATTGTTTATGTTCACTGGATAGTTTTGAGGGAGTTGCTCTGTCATTGTTGTCAACTTCCTCATAACACCTAAAATCTTTTGGGAGTAAAAACCTGCTACTTTCACCGGACGAGAATCAGCAACACTGGGCTGGGTTTCTCAGTTGGATGTCTTCTAAATGTACCTGAATCTTGCTGGCCTCTGAGATATTTGACATGGTAGCTTTCAGTACTCGATTTAATATATTTGGTTACACTCCACCTGGGGGAGGTCATGCTTGAGGTACTTTTAAAGAAGTGCTTGTTTTTGATCTGGATCTTCACGGCAGATTACATCTCCAACGAGGAATACAGCACAGGCATCAGACAGGACAAAGTGTAGAGAATAGCAAATAGATGAAATGGTTATGGTTCACCTTGGACGATCAGCCAAACCTCATTTATGTACCTGAAATGTATAAATCAGTGGCTCTCTACACCCAGAGTGTATGGCAGTGATGTTCCAGTTGTAAATCAATCTCACTGCTGAAATAAAAACCATCAACGCTCAGAATGAGGAATACAAAACACTCCTCTTTTCACAATCAAAGTGTTCCACGCTCTAAATCAGGTGATTTCATGACACACAGCAAGCATTTAACACTGCTCATTAACAGTTCATATTTATCTAAATGATCTGGTTTTGAATTTAAGCAGACTTGAATGTGTTGGAATTATAAGACTGGTGAGATTGAACACTTAATCGCGATTGTCCGCAGGAATGATTGGTGCTAATGATTATTAAGTGTCACGCTGCAGGGTTCAGCTGTAGAGGACTGGGGCTCTGTGCGACCGCCACACTTTTAAAGGATCCAACTAAAATGACAGTTTAACTTCCTGTTTGTCACTTAGATCAGCTGAACAAGCACAGTGGGGAGCTTGTGTCCCTGACCTTTCAAACCTCCCCAGAATAGCTGTAAAGTTGTAGTACAGCTTTGTTTGTATAGATATCCTCTTCCATTGGACATCCTACAGGGAACTGAAAAATGCTGACACAGTAAACTATAAAGCGACCTTCAGTTCAATCTGATTCATCTTTGAAAGGTAGTACCGACATATAAAATATGAAAGTGAGATGATACCGTTTTGAAACCGTTTGATTGGATGCACATTCCCATCTCCCTGAATTGGTATAGCATGAGGTAAGACAAATACACTTTCCAAAGCTTGTTCCATGATCATACAGCATACAAACATTTTCCAGGACTCTGTGCTCTGGAAGGTTTTCCTAAACACTAGCCGCAGAAAAACGCTTCATCTTCCCTGCCCTGACAGCAGGAGGAGAACTGATGACAACAATGCGCTGGCCCATGTCTTTATTTGGGGTTGGAGCGCAGGACGGACTCTTCACTAGGGGCTATGTGTCACACACAGCTCAAGGGCTTTACGCCAGTTTGACTCACCCGTGTTCTGTAAATACAGAGGCTGTGTGTGTGTGTATGTGTGTGTGTCTATGTCTGTGTTTTAAATGGCCAGGCCACTGTTGCCCCATACAACCAGTATGAGGCTTAACGTGAGTCGACCTGCATCATCACTTTTGTTTTCCTGCCGTAAATTAGACTTGACATCAGTTTTATAAGTCAGATTTCTTACAAACAACTGCCTAATGTTTGAGGAGTTAGTCTACTGTTTAGAAATATGCCTAATAGTTTATGTATCCACCCCAACATGCAATTATATAAACAACTTAACATGAGTTGTACTTGGATTTAAAAATACGAAACTTCTTTAAGTTTTAACCTTGGAAGTTTTCGTGCTCTATAGCAACAAAACTAATGTGCAGGTTCATCACATTTCTGTGGAAAAAACATTTTGTACAGAATTCAACCTGTTAATAAGTGATGCACCTCATATAACAAGCCATGCACGTCACCAATCCATGAGTCCCGCCCTCTTGTCATAAACTCAGTTAAACATTAAAGAATGAAAAACACCAGGACACTGCAGGCCTACTGCTGCAGCACAAGGCTTCTTCCACTTTTGTGCAGAGGTGGGAGAAGTACTCAGATCTTGTACTTGAGTAAAAGTAGAAGTACTCAGATCCTGTACTTGAGTAAAGTAGAAGTACCAGAGTGTAGGAATACTCTGTCACAGTAAAAGTATTCTAAATGTTCCTCCAGTGAAAGTAGAAAGTACTCTCATCTAAATGTACTTAAAGCAGCAACAGTAAAAGTAGTCATTGTTTGATTGGTCCATTTCAGAATAATATCTCTGATATGTTTTATAATGATTGATCATTAAAGTGTTCTCAGAGCTGGTAAAGGTGCAGCTAGTCTTAATGGCTTTGTATACTGCAGGGTAGCTGCTGGATTTACTGCAGGTGAACTAAAGTCTGATTTAAGGGAGATTATATTTACCATGATTTATCCTAATCTGCCTAGCAACTAAAGGGATTAAATACATCTAGTGGAGTAAAAGTACACCATCGACCTCTGAATTGTAGTGGGGTAGAAGTATAAAGCATAACATGGAAATACTCAAGTAAATTAAAGTACAGTATTTGAGTAAATGTTCTTACAAAACTGCTTTTCTGTGTCATTTTACTTAAGTGAAGGTCTTTTTTAAGCACGTCATTTTTATAAGTAGACATAAAACAGAGTACTTCTTCTGCACAGTACATGCACTTTTATGCTCAAGGCTTTGTGTACTTTAATGTACTTTCTGGGAAACTGGCAGAATGGTTTATTAGCAGACAGCTATGCAGCAGTGGTTCTTAATCTTCACCCTGATTCTGGAAGGTCTCCATGTGACAAGAAGTCTGTTTCCTAAAACAGAAAGCAGGGATGAACCCCTCGCTTTAAGCATTTATATCTCTGAATATATGTAGAGCTGGAAATCAGTCTGGGGTAAAGGGGAAATCTCTTTTGTTGAGTCACAACAAAACTGTTAACACATTTCCCTTTTTTATCTGTCTGAATGAAACACACCTACTTTGGTTTGTGCTGTATGGTACTATATGATTATTATGGCTGTCTCTCCACCTTATTCACATCCACACTCATGCGCCTGCTATTCCCCTGCTTGACAACGGGTGGCGGTAACACACAGACAGCTTGGTAATGCACCCACAAAGACATGGAAGAAGAAGATACAACTGAAAACAATTCCCAAATGTTTTGAAGAAGCAAGTGTACGTGACATTAATGTTCTGGTAAGAAACGCTAAACATATAGGTTAACTTATTTTATTTTACAAGAACTTCCCAATTTGACATAAATTTGTCATAATTAAATCAGAGATTTCTTAAAACCTGAAAACATTTCTGATTTACTGATGTCAAAAAAGACATTTAAGGTTCTCTAGACTTTATTTATATGAGAGACGGATTATGAGTTTGAAATGTGGTTTAGCTGAGTCCTCTTTTCACTTCGCTATTACATCTAATTAGCGGCACCAGGTGTGTTCAGCTAATCAAGAGCTGCTCAGGTGCAGGCAGAGAAAGGTAAGATGGAAAATTGCATGTGGTGTTTACGGCTCTCAAGGACCGGTTGTTGGCACCACTGCTAGGCTACACGGGCTGTCTAGCGTGTATTTTTTAATCATGGGAGTGGAAACATGCCTCGCAGCAAGGGTCAATAGAAAAATAGAAACCAGTGGTGACTCCCAAACTCACGACACGCGCAAAGGGAGTCGTGAGTTTGTCGCCGCCTGGTGGCCGAGAGAAACTCACGACACGCGCAAAGGGAGTCGTGAGTTTGTCGCCGCCTGGTGGCCGAGAGAGAGAGAGAGAGAGATGTGGCTAAACCACATTTCAAACTCATAATCCGTCTCTCATATAAATAGAGAGAGAGAGAGAGAGAGAGAGAGAGAGAGAGAGAGAGAGAGAGAGAGAGAGAGAGAGAGAGAGAGAGAGAGAGAGAGAGAGAGAGAGAGAGAGAGAGAGAGAGAGAGAGAGAGAGAGAGAGAGAGAGAGAGAGAGAGAGAGAGAGAGAGAGATCGGAGCATGTCGCCTCCTGTTGCTGCGCCTCACTGTGGGATCTGCTGTCGACCTTTCAGACTGAACACATGAACGCAGAACGCTTTTTTTAATGCGTTTACTCGCATGTGAAACCCGGAGCTTTGGAGGAGTGAACCAGCACAGCGTCTCCTCTGAGTTTGGAGGGGGGGGGGGGGGATAGCAAGGCTTGTCATTGCGGGGATTGTTTTTTTTTTTACACAACTTGGCAGAGAAGTCGTTTGCTGCTGGAGCTGTTTGTTTGCAGATAAAGTGTGAAACAAGTGTCAAAAAAGAAAGCAACAGATGTTTTTGGTGGATATGCGGCCGGCTGAGGAATGAGAGCAGCAGCGAGGCACCGGCGGCCCTTCCAGCGGTTCTGCTGCTGTGGAGTCGGGCTGGTCGCCGTCATGTGGATCGCTCAGGTCCTCCAGGCACCAGGTGAGACCTTAATATAGACACACAGGCTGCGCGCGCCTGCGTGCGTGCACAACAATTATAATCCTATGGATATTATTAGACACTGGGAAATAATGATGCACCATCAAACATGCTTCACTGACTGATGTGCACATATTTGTCACTGTTATTTTATATTAATCTATAGACTTTTAATGTGTGTTGCCCTAAAGGATATTTGTGCTGCTATATCTTTATTATATTGATGCATAAAGTTATATTTCCTGTATTAGAATAAAATCAACAGCAAATCAATTCTAATTGAGTTTTACCCCTAACAGATCCATAGTTAATAAAGAGCTGCATTTGTTAAATTACTCGACAATTGATGCATTAACCATAATTCAGGGCACATGTGGTGCTTTCTTTTCATTTGGAGCAAGGATCCAATACCTATACTTCCCCTTCCCCCTTCCTCTTAACTATAGATCCAAAAGTAATCTGTAATAATAAGGCTAAAAATATGAAGTGTCTTGAGTAGAAACATAACAATAGACAGGTGCTATGTTCTCCATCAAACCCATTATAGTACAGAGAGTGCCATGTAATTGTCTAAATAGGAAAGGAGCATCATTTGAAAAGCGCAATTCTGATTACTGTGCAGAATGGTGCCATTTCTGGGGGCAAATATGGTCTACGAAGTAGCAAACAGTGCTGCGTGTGAGACCGCTGAATCACTGCTCTAAATATTTAAATCTTAGTTCAGTTTTTTCTAACTCCTAACAGTCTCCCAGCTTCTGTCCCTCTGGTCTAATGTGCTCCGCTCACACCGCAGGAAGGTGATAGGTTGTTGATTACATAAAGCAGACAGAAAGGGTGGCATGTATAAATCCAATCATGTGGGATAAGTAAAGGTAATATGTGGATTGACCATGGTTATTTTGTCCCAGCAGAAATACTGTGTCTGTGACTCTGCATGTCAAAGGTTTATCTTTGTTGACGTGTTCCCAAACAGACTTTTAATTTATGCCCTTTTCTCTGGCTGTTGGTGAAGCTAACATGTTTTTTTTAGAGCCTAAATAGATCAATAGGAAATCCTTTCTATTTGTCTTGGAGCCTTCTATTTATAACACAGCGCCACAATCCGTTAATAGCCAGGATGAGGTGATTTTTCCTCCTTGGATGATGCTTCATTTTACAGCAGTGCACCTCGAGGCATCCCCTCCTTGCTCATTATCCTCTCATCACCTTTGCTGATGTTGTCACACACTGTCACACACACACCAATCAGCAGCTTCAGCGCCGACAACACCATTCCCTGTCATCTTTTGAGCATTATAATGATATGAATGATTGAACTGTCAGGATGTGTTTTATTTAAATGTAGATTCCACCCTAGTATTTCATTCGAGCACTGCAAGAGTGTCCCGGTGAATGATCCATGTCATTAATATTTATACTTCACCTTTAAAGTATGAGTGTGCCATCAACCAGAAGAGGTTTTTTGAACCGAGATCAAGGCCGCTCAACTTAAACCTTATAAAAGCACGCGGCGAGGCATGTGGTCTGCTGTTTGTAATGGGGACAGGCAGGCTCCTTTTGCAATGCTTGGAAAATATTACACATACTGTTGCATCCTGAACACCATTGCCTGTACAACCATTTATGGATGTGCTGATCTAACGCTCCGTATCAATGCGGGTCTGATCCTAGGAAAAACTACATATGAAAATAAGTTACAATAACGCTTTTAACTCAAGGGGGAAAAAATGATGGAAAAAATTGCATTCATTGTTGGAAGCACTGAATAAATTCAACACGGTTGTTTGCTGAAGATCGCCAACCGTTTTCCATATGTGCGGTTTGATCCTTTACTCAACATTAGCCAACATTTGATCTCAAACATATCTTTGTTTGGTTTACACTGTGGTGGATTCCTTTTGAAACATTTATAAAAAGCAGCAGCTGTGGTTCTAACAGCTGACACTTAATGACCCCCTGTGTGTCCCATGTCACGACTGTCTGACAACACTCTGGACAGACTGAAGTTGAGCGTTGATTGAGAAGGTGGGACCGTTTCCCTTCTATGCTTCAGTGGCTCGGTAAACATTGAACTGTCAAAAACTGCTTCTCTTTGTTGCTAACATATGGTCATTTTTAAAAATTGACATAGTGAACGTGTTAGAAGTTGCTTATGACAAGGAGGATAAAACAGATGTTTCTCTTTTGGGGGGATAGTTGCACAACAATAGAAACACCTTTAGGCGTCCCTTCAGGCTAAAATATCAGTAGAGCTTAAGGGGAAATATAAATAGGTTTTCTCACTTGCAAATACTTTTTATTTGAACCCATTATAACAATTTAGATTTTAATTAAAGCTGCCTTAAAGTCACTGTTATTACCTCCCCTGACAGTGTGTTTCCACTGGGGAAACGTTGACAAAATTACTCTCATTGTTTACACACAAACAAACTAAAATGCCTTCAGAATAATTTAATATTTGGTCCCATTTGTAGAAGTTTGAGTATTAAATATAAATAAAGGGGGATTGGATCACCTATTGTTGCGGTATTGGTACTGGTATTGCAAAATGAAGCCATAATAGCTTTCCTAAAATGTTTGATTAAAAACCGTTAAAGGAAGAAGTGACTTTTTATTCCTGAAAGCGTCATAACTGTACATTTGAAGTCTTGCCCTGACATAATCCTGATCCTGGTCTTCTTTCAGATATTTATATAACTGTGGTGGAGCCCGCATTTAAGGACAAATCAAATAAAAATGTTCATCAGTTCTCTGTTTATTGCAACATGACACTTCCTTAATGTTCAGTCTAAATGTCAGTGGGAATCAGGAGGGCTCCAGTGTGGAATTGGCGCTCGCTGTGTTCGGACGGAAATACAAATATTATTTTTTTAATAAATAACAAAAGACTTGATTTTCCAGAATCTTATCTGCTTTGAGACTGTTTGAGCATCAGAGACATTTACAAATCCCGACTGTAGAGCTGTCCTGTGGAAACACTGATCCTGTTTGGGGTAAAACCTGAGGAAGCCGGTCTTACCAGTCGATGTGTAACTGAAGGGATCAAATGTCTTGTTTCTGCTAAAGAGAGAGCCAACACTGGTTTTCCTTACCTCAACGTGGAAAGTAATATAGGGATGATTTTAGACTTGTTTTGCTTTGTCATGTTTAAAAATAAAATGTTGTCCTGCAGGCATTGCAAAGATAAAATAGGTGTTGTTTAATGAATGTACCAGTGACACCTTTTGGTCTGTGTTCAGCATGTGTTGCAACAAAATGAAATCATGCATCATTTAGTTCTTTGTTACATCAACACAAAACAATCCTGACATCATGTCAAAACATAAGCATTTCACTTGGAGGTGCCCTACATTTAGCCGTTTTTATTGTGTTGTGTAGAGACAGGAGTTATGAGTTATGGTGTTTACATTTACCTCTCGGCACTGAACCGTAGTGTTTACGTTGAGCCATGAGGCAGCGAGATTAAAGTATTTTAGATAAACACCACATTTTAGGATTTATCAGCTTTCATCTCTAATCCTTCGGTTAGTCCTTTTTTTATATTTACATTAGAGGCCTTTTAGGTGGTCTTATCTAAAGGAACAATCACTGTAACAGTAACGTTAGCTTAAACCCCATGGATCACCGAAAGTATAAGCAACATTAATGCAAAGCTCTGGGTTAGAGTTAAAACTGTGAGAGATTGGGATCTTAAATCCAATTCAAATAGGTTTTTGTAGCTTCAGGGAGTATTGTAGTTGCAGCATCTCATATCATGTACGGTAAAAGGTAAAGTTGTCTATTTAAAGCAGTGAATGCTATGTATCAAGTGTGTCCTCAACTAATGTCGTAGTGGATAAAGTTGATTGCAGGACGAGATCCGGGCGACTTAACACCTCAGCTAAAAAAATCTTCTGAGTGAAACGCTGTTTAGTGTTAGCGACACCAGAACCACCAGAGCTCTAACTTACTGGAAGCTGTAAAGGACTGGAAATGAATACGAGAGTCTAACTTTTATATTGACAAATGCACAGGAGACGAGTATCACATGGATATGAATGCAAGCTTAGAGAATAAAGACCTGAATGTCAAATTAAGTTCAATTGTGTAAAGGAATTACTGTCAGATGAGTTGGTTACATGTGAGTTGCGTTCTTAAGACTATGACCTTTATGTATGTTTTAATGAATATTACGTTTTTTAAGGTAATGAGTTTCCAAAGCCCAATGTGATGTACATGTCTTTCCTTGAAAAAATCCAAACCCCAATTAAAAAATGAAAAAATAAATAAAACATCTTCACTTTTTTGCCAAATGCCTCACTGGTTGCAGTACATGTATCTACTGAGTATTATATTTCACTGTAACTGGGATCATTAATTTACCAGAGAAGTGGGCTCTCTCTAGCTCTGTAGAGGAGCTCTGCATCCCCATCTTATTTTTGCGTTAACAAATTCTGAATCTTGAGAAGAAATAGAATTAGCATGTTTTTGTCTCCCTTTTTACTAATGAGTCACACTGTGGTGTGGGTGCTAGAGACCTCTCCTAGTCATGAGTGTGAAAAATGGTGCAGAGCCATCTGTGACAAAAACCCATTTGAATATCATCCGGGGAGAGCTCCTCTTGATGCGTCGACATGAAAGCCTTCACGTCTCCTCTCAGCTACGACCGCTGCCCTCATGAAACGGGCTCAATGAGCTATAAGGTACAAAGGGACTCAACAACGCCTAGCAATCACAAAATGCATCGGATACAAGCACCAAGCTGCCTAATAAATAAAGGACAGTGTAGTTCTGAGTAAAGAGTTGCACTGTCTTCTCTGAAAGATCTCAGTATTGAAGGAAATCTGTATTTTTTTTGATGGAGAGATGATGAAACTGTATCTATGAGGAGTTTCTCGTTTGTTGTAAAAACTGAAACCCACACAGAGATTAGCTATCGAGAAAATGAAATACACACCATAGAGATTTCAGTGCTCAGAACAGCTGACGGCAGCTAGGACGGAATTACTGAAAGCGTCGCTATCTCAAAGAGTCAGAAACATGACACTGCTGTTGAGCCGGACCTGACACAAGAATACCTCCGGAGAAAATGACCACATGGACCGAAAAGTTGCAGAAACAATACTGATTTTGGAGGACAAGTTGATATTTCTTGCCACAAGTAAATTAAGAAATACGTTATGTGGTTATTAAAGTTCAGTCAGAGGTTCTTTCATTGCAAAGAGACACTCTGAATCAATCAGTTTGGAGATTGAACAGAAAATGAGGATCATTTTGGTCATTTCTCACACAAAAATGCCAAAGATTTCACTTGTTCCCTTTTTTCACATCTGAGGATTCAGTACCTTTGAGGTTTTACCGTGTTGATTCGACAAAACAAAACATTGATTGGTAATCAGAAATCACTAAAGCCCAATTACCCATTTTGTTTTGTCGCAGAGGGTGTTCAGTCCCAGTTTTACTTCAAGCATGACAATCAATCCAGCATTATTATTCAGCTCTTTTATTGACTAAACAATTAAACATGATGAATAAAGGTTGTACACACAGATTGAGTTCTTGGAGGCTGGGAAGTTGTTCAAATGTGCCTGGCTGGTTTTGCGCTGAAATGACTCTGGTGTTGTTTTCTAACAGAGACGGAGTCTTCTGTGTTTCGGCCAGGCGTGAACGGCGAGGAGCTGCGATGGACTCGCCGGCTGATGCAAGAGAAGTCAGACAACCAGAGCGTGGATCAGCCCCGGGCAGGTGAGTCAGTCACTGTTATTCACCTGGATAGATGACCTCTGCTATTTGGTCAGACCAGGAAATTCTCCCACAGTGCAACACACATCGTTCAGTGTAGACCATATGGATAACGCATCCTATATGGTGCAGGAATGAGTCCTACAATCCCCCCCAAAACGTAGCATTTGACCACATCCAGTCAATGATTTTTGGCCAGGTTTGTGGTTATCACAAGCTTACTACATTCCCAGGTTTTCTACTATAATTTCAAAAGAGTCAGTAAAGTGTCAATGTGTCATAAAAATGGCGGTGGCTAAGAAATGACTGTATACGTCATCACGCCGAACATTAGCCGCCTTTAGCTTAGCGGCGGCGATGTGCATCCTTCTGGTCCTTAGCTTTACATTACGATTCTATTTACACTTCAAAAATCATAAAGGGATTAATGGAGATTATTCAGGTGAACAAAACATATTAAGTTTAATAAACGTGTGTTGGCCACAAAGCTTTTGAAATTTACCGAAATCTGAAATAGGGAGCCCTTGCTATGCTAACTTCCCTAGCTAAAAAAAACGTCATCACTGCTCCACTCTATGGTCATATTAAATATTCAGATACAAAGATAGGAATTTGTGCTTTTTTGCTGAAAAGCTTTTGAAATGGTCTCTGCGTAGGATGCTTTGTGGTGCTGTTGAAGCGTGTAGCATTTATATCCTAAAATTGAGTTGGACAAAATAATAGAAACACCCGCAGTATACATAACGTCATATTCCTCATGCCTATTTTAGTGTTTTGGAAGTATTTGGGTTAGGGTTTACACACACACACACACACACACACACACACACACACACACACACACACACACACACACACACACACACACACACACACACACACACAAGACCATAGAAGCTGCATAGTGTGCATTGCATTGATGAACAGTAGGAGTTAGTTTGGATGCTTTGTGTATTGAAAGTGTAGGAGGTCAGAAGGGGTTTACCCGACGTTTACATACATGTGTGGCGTATGGAGGTATACAAAGGAAGGCAGAGTGTCCTGGAGATTTGTGCCTCTCCCCTGCAGGTGAACTGAAAGGTCATGCTGCATTGTGTCTATTGTCAGGACTCAGGAGTGTGTGGTCAAGCTTGTGCTCTGACACACGGAGGGAAAGCTGGATTCGATTTTCTAAGGTAGCCTGTCTTCAGCAGACGCCAAGTTACCTTCAAGTTGCTTCTGGAGTCTGGATGCACCCTGAATAGTTTTGACAGATTCAAACGTCTCCTTATTATCACCGAGACATGCTGCCGATCGACAGCCATAATCATACCTCTGTTCCACTGGTTCCCAGGCTGATTAGCTGGCTGGCTGACATGAGCCGCATTCATCACTGCTGACAGTTTTATTATAAAAAATTCAGATCGGAGAGGAAATCTCTTTGGGGAGAATAATACAGAGCAGATAAAATAACACAGCCGCACAATGAAGAATCTTTTACCTTACTGACACAATACAATTGTCTACCTCCTCATCATTTGCATTTGCTCTATGGCTCTGCTAATATTAGGGTTGTCAGTCACAATGTTGCATTGTATGCCAGCGGCATGGTTATTGTGTTCCCTAAGAAATGTATGCAAATCGAGTTATGCTAATAATATACCATGCAAATGAGCTGTTCCGACTACACTCCTCTAAGTACCACCCTATAACGTACTGTGCCCAGTGAGGATGTGAGACCCAAAAAAAGAAGGCAGCACGCAATGAATAATTTTAAGCTTTTAAAAATAGATTTGAGTGGAAGGCGCTTTCGGCACATCTCCTGCTTGCAAAAATGTCAGACACGCATCGCAAAGTCTTAAGAGACTTCCCAGAACTTCTGAAGTCTATTTTGTTTTTCACAGCAGATGGGTAAGATCATGTTTACATAATGTGCATCTGGCTTCTTTTCGGTATGAAATGTTTGACTTAAATAACTGTTTTAAAGTAGTGCATTGTAGTTGTATTTTATCTCAAAAATCTCCAATCTCTAAAGCCATTTCTTAATCTTAAATAGGCGTATAACAAACAGTTTAAGCTCCTGATAATCTCATGTGATAGAATAATCACACAATTCAGTGACACATCGTTGGTTATGTATTTGAAGAGCTTACATTTGGGAGGTGCACGGACTCATCAGGGACTGGTTTGTAGTAAATTCACACATTACAGGCACCTCGCGGTCGCCGCGCCTCCTCCAGTGTGACATTGCACTAGAGGTGTGTTTTTTTTCCCCCACCCTTGAGAGAGAAAAGGATGGCTCTCTCTTGCGGTGCTCTGTACAGCAATTTGTGTTTTGCTCCCCGATAACACACTTAACCTTTATGGAGTTCCTGGCTGTCAACGACTCTCCCTCATTATCTCTTACAAAGAACCAACGTACGGTGGGTAGATACTTCCCAATACTAATGCAGGGGAACAAAGGGTTGGACAGGTAGAGTGAGACACAGCAGTGATTGCGGCACCAGGCTCAGGTTGCCGCCCTCTTCCTCAGTCGGCCTGACAGTGATTACATAATCTGTAGTGTGATTAAAAAGCCTGCCCTGGACCTCGGGGGGGATATTATCTTGGGGATTGCACAGTAACGTCCAGCCCCGAGCTCCCTTTCTCTCTTTTCATCCCTCCCGTGCTTAACAAGATGGAGACGTTGCGACCCGCCTTCAGCTGACAAGCCTCGGAGACCGTAGTTGCTAAGCAACTGAATGCTAAATTTTGAATCCCAGACTATTCTCCCTTTCAAGCATTAAAATGTGCAAAGAGCTAAAAATAGACCCTGAGCAGAGGGGGTGGGGGTGTATCTAAATGATGAAGATGAAGAAGTGTGTGTGTGTGTGTGTGTCTGTGTGTGTGTGTGTGTGTGTGTGTGTGTGTGTGTGTGTGTCACCGAGGCTTGTTATGTTGTTTATTTTGGCAGGCGACCGTCCGCTCAGAATAGGCTTTTTTTCCATATCCATATTTAAGGGGGTTTTGGGAAAGTGTTGCGAAAGGGAATCTGGCAGATAATCTTACAGAAATTGTCTTCCAATGGTTACCCAGAGCAGTCAGATTAGCGATGTAATACCAAACAATCAGCAGTTAATGCAACCAATATCTGTAGGGATGGAGCAGAATACAGACTTTACTTTTTCCCCTTCTGTCCACAAATAGGCTTCTTCATTTAAAGCCTGTTAACTTCCGCATAAAATGATTGATTGCCTTTAAAACCCTCTCCTTTGACTTTACATTCATCTCCCACAAAGCTGGAGGTGATATACGGTGTTGTCTGAGCACTCGTGTCTCACCACTGTAACATGAGTGTATTTATTGATAGGCGAGGCGGTTGGTGCGGTTTGAAGCCTTGCTCTCGTTTCATCATCGTCTTATTCAAACTGCCTCAAAGGAAAGCATATCAAAGAACAACTGCATAATTGAATTTACATTACACACCTGGATGAAATATTTATTTTTTGATTCCTCATGAAAAATGCAGGCTCATTGCAGAGCTCTCTGTGTATATATGTGTGTGTGTGTGTGAGGGTGTGTGTGTAAGGGTGAGTGCTCGATACTCCAAAGCCGGTTGGGTTGATGCATGAAATGTCGATGCCGTAGCTTGACTCCAGGACGCCCCACAGTCTCTCAGATCGATAACATTACTCTGCACCGCCCACTGCCCCTTCATTCAGCTTCACTGAAGCCCCCCCGCAGCACGTTGACTCACAGAGAGCTCAGCTCTGTCACCTCAGCACTGCTCTCACTCAGTAGAGATTTCCCTCCTCTTGCCTTCTGAAGAATATGCTCGGCATTGACCTTATAAGGCTTATACTTAAAGATCTAATCTGCTGCTCTGGCTTTATTGATCCGGACTCAGATAAAATACAGAAGGAATTTAGGATCTGTCACATGCACTCGGTAACACACTCAGCACACATTTCTATTTAAAAAGAGAACCTTTTTTCTTTTACCTTATATGAACATTGCATTTGCTACCTATAATCAAGACAACATTTGTAATATATCACTATTATGTGAACAAAAGGACACCAACATACACCGGTATCTGTTAATGCTTAGCAACAGTTTGACATAACACTGTTTTATTGTTGCTATAAAAGTTGTAGTAGATTCAACTAAAACCTAATACACACTCTGCGTGTCGGGCTAAAAGCAGATGCATTAGGGCTTCATTTATGCTTCTGAACAGTGTCATTTTAACGTGTGCCTCCTGGCTTTTACAATACTTATGATATTAAATCATTGTTCATTTTCAGTGCCCTTACTGCCTGGTCTAATTTACCTGTCTTTGTGTTGCTCTATAAACCAAAAAAAAGTGGTTTCTCGGATAAAAAAAACAACTAAATGACTAGTAACTTCATAATGTGCAAAAGAAAACCTTCTTTATCTGAACCCTGACTGTTAATTATTTTTCATTTATTGTTCTTTCTGACGAAAATACAAAAAAGGAGGCAGACGTAATAAACATTTAACTGCAATCCGCTTTGCATAGTTGAATTTATATATACATATTTATTTATTATATTATTTGGTAACAGGATTATAATAGTTATTGTCATAAATCATTTCTAAAAGGGGTCCTAGTATTTTCCAGCTTCCAATTCAGATCCCCATCTTTAAAGAGTCAATCATCCACTGTCTCCACACTCGATGGTGGAGACGAATTGATCTCAATTGTTGATCATCTGTAGTTGAAGACACACACACATTTTGAAAAGACCCTGCAAAAAAAATCAGTATTTCCCAAAAAGAGTTATCCTTTGGGTTAGTCTCTGGAGAGGTCTCCTCCCGTCAGCACGTCTAACTTAATTCTGTCACTTCACATGTAACCTCAAAGCTGAGCAGATGAAAGCGTCTCCTCTGGTGGCGTTTGAAGAAATCCTCACACAGCCTCAATATCTTAAATATAAGGGATCTGAGTTTTATAAAAGTGAATGAAGTTTAAACTTACCTGTGCAAGATTAAAAAAGCTGTATTCATGTCTCCTTTCCATAACATAGATCAATAGAATAACCAGGCTTCACATTGTGTGTATGTTAAATAGGAGAAGGAGGTGTATTCGAACCTGTGAATTATCTTTAAAGAGCACTCTATCTTGGAGTAAAACCCGGTTATCTGAGCTGCTGTGAAGACCTGGATTAGAGGTGACAGAGCTGTGGGAGCATTTCATGGTTCTGACGTTAGAGAGACACCAGGCTCAGAGAGAGGCGATGCGTACAGAGACACTTCAGTACCAGCCCATCAGCAGCACAGGTCGACCTCTGATTACAGAACGAGTGACTTTATCGAGCTGAACGCACATCTGGTTCAAATCCCTAATGTGGAAAGTTGCACGTGATCATCTTGAACCTGTTTGTGTTTCGGTTTGTGGTGTTGCGTTGTGAAATCGGGGCATTAGAGTCGCAGCGAAGCACATTCCTGTCCGGTAGCCTTTAGTAAACCAGTGCGCTGAGATACGCTGTGTATCTCCCTGCCGTTCCCTCCCCTCCCTCCCTCCCTCCCTCCCCTCTCTCAGACCTCTCCTGAGGGTTTGTAAGGAAAAATAAATATTTTTAGACAGAGCTGCTGTCACTTTTCCTTTTTTTTTTTTCCATTCTTCATAAACCCCAACCATGGGAAACACATATCCACCTCCCCCTTTCTCACTGTTCAGGCAATTGCCTTGCCTCTGGCTTCCTACTGCCACCCATCAAAAGAAAAAAGGAAAAAAAGCTGCCCCCAGGGAGAGTGTCGCCATAGCAACTGCCTTCACCAGAGCAACTCCTCAAAGCATCTATCTGAGGTACACGGTGCAGCCCTCGGTTTCCAGCGACAGAATAACCTGAGAGTTTATGTTTTGGGGCAGAAAGGAGGCTGCATGTCTTCCAGCGCCGGGACGCTGCGAGCAGAGAAGGTGAAAGAAATAAAGCCACAGATGTCCAGCCGCTGATCAGCCTGACAGGAGAAGACTCACACTGTGCTGCCCCGCATCCAGGCTTCCCTGCTTCGTGCGATAAGATGACATAAAGTTTACATGCTAAGCCTCGATGATTTAGCGGATACAATATAACAGCTGTCACAAGGAAAATAGGATTTTTCTTCTTAAGAGTGAGGGAAACAGCGACGCAACTCTGGGCCTCAGTTTATGGCACAATAAGCAGCCAGGCAGGCAGTGCTGCGCTCTGGCACAGACACAAATGTGTAAACATTGCTGCACAAACATTTACATTTTCTAACTGAACATAGCCAAATTACTGTCCCCTCTCCAGGAGCATATGGCCTCTCCCTCTCACTCGCTGCACTGCCGTGTCAAAGATCAAATCCCATATCCTCGATCACCAGGGACCCTCTCCTAATCCACGCAGTCTGTTGTTGAGTTTCCATGCAGCCGTGGTGCAGTGTTCTTCGTGACGGCTGCACTGTGCTTATTGTGTGCTTCTCGACCCACTGTTGTCTCTCTCAGCAGAAGAGCTATTTTTAGCTCCATGCTCCCCAGTAGTTTAAATTCATCCAGCTCGGCTGTGAATTAGAGCTGCACCACACTGTCGAAGCTCTCTTTGTACCGTTGAGGGAGCAGAGGGGAGCTAGGCTGTCATTAGCCTTTCTTTCTGCTTAACACTCAAAGGACAGGAAGCAGCTGCCAGTTTCACTTCCTGTCTCACACAGACAAACATGATGTTGTTGTGGGTTTTACCACGCAGGAGATCAGTGTGTGTGTTTTATATGATGCAACACCGTTTGAAAAAAGGAAAAACTCTTCTTTGAGTGTTCAATACTTACAGTACATGAGAGATTAGAAGGAATCCAAGCAAAGGATTTCATCTGGTAATAAACATTTTTGGCCAGAGAAAAAATGTCATTTATTCTCAAAGTGTCCTGTATACCTCAAATATGAACAAAGACCTTTCAGGACCAATTTATTTGAAATGCACACTGTGGAGGACACGGTGCGTGCAAAGTTTTGGTTGTGCTGCAGCTTGATTTCCTATCCTCTGTAAGAAGGGGTCGAACGACTTGTGAGGAAGAACGGCTGTCCACAGGCAGTTCCAACTTTAACAGACTTTATCGCAGGGTGATGAACTGAACGTTGATGTAGGTTGAGCAGGGGTTAGCGTGTTATACAGGGTGTGTTCTTCTTTCGTGTGGGTTTGTGTGTGAATGTGTGTGTGTGTGTGTGGTCTCTCATTTACGGAGTTAGCGGGGTAATTGCGGACATAAACTTCTTGAACGCTCAACTGGACAAGACTACATGCACTTACATTTTTCATGCACGCAGACGCATGTCCACAACACAGACTCCGCCAACACTATAACACAGTTATGCGGTTATAACACAATAGTGACAGTCCGACCGCCATCAGTGTCCTTGCTTCCACTGAACAGCAAGTGCACGTTGCGAAATTGCGCCACATGGTTGAGACCACTTGTAATTCTGGCTAGGGGTCACATGGAATAGTCCAACTAACGGGGGAGTTTTATACAGCCGCCCCCTAATGTGCACAGCACATTAGGATCCCGTAAAAGTCCCTGTTACTATGACTGCATCCTCAGCAGGCATCTCCGGCAGGATGACGAGTTTGGCGACGGAGCGGCGATAGGTGTGCTTCCCTATAGCCACGTCTGCCACCCTGATCCTTCCATCAGGGCTTGGCGTCACCTGTTTGACTCTGCCCACAGGCCAAAGAGCACTTGGCAGTTGTGAGTCTACAACCATTACCACTTGCCCCACTGTCAGATCTGGAGTGGACTGCTGCCACTTCTGACGTTGCTGCAGGCTTGGGAGGTAACGCTGGGTAAACTGAGTCCAGAATTGGTCGGCGATGACTTGGCTGTGTCTCCATCTACGTCTGCCGAGAAGCTCTCCTGGTCCATATGCTGCCTGAGGGAGAGGGGCATCTCGCCGCCCCATGAGCAGCAGATTTGGAGTAATGGGATCCTCATCTGCGATGTCGGATGACACATAGCCAAGCGGCTTTGAATTAAGGATTCCCTCCACTTCGATGAGCACTGTGAGGAGCACTTCCTCTGCCACGATCTGACCCTGTAGGACGACCTGGAGTGCAGCTTTGACAGATCGAATCTCTCGTTCCCAGGCGCCACCAAAGTGTGGAGACAGTGGGGGATTGAAGCGGAAAGTGATACTCTGTTCACTCAGTTTCTCTTGAAGAGACGGTTCCAGAGCAGCAAAGGCCTCTTGCAGCTCCCTGTTTCCACCTCTGAAATTTGTGCCTTGGTCACTTATTATTTCAAATGGCTTTCCACGTCGGGAAATGAACCGACGTAGGGCCATAAGGTAGGAGTCTGTGTCCATGCTGGCCAGCAGGTCCAGGTGAACGCATCTGGTAGTGAGGCATTTGAAGATAATACCCCAGCGCTTTTCCTGTCGTCTGCCTATTTTGATGCTAAAGGGTCCGAAACAGTCAACACCCGTGGACCAGAATAGCGGCTGTTGCAGGCGCAGCCTTGCAGCTGGAAGATCAGCCATTTTAGGGATGACCGGGTTTCCACGCCATTTTCTGCATTCCAGGCACTGACGTTGATGTTTTCGCACTGCCTGTCTGCCTCTCAGTATCCAGTACATCCGCCGCAGCTCTGCGAAGACGCGCTCTGGGCCCGGATGCAGTAGGCGATGATCGTAATCCTTTATGATGAGTTGGGTGGTAAGATGATCAGGTGACAGCAGGATGGGGTGGAGAGTGTCAGCTGCTAAGCTCTCTGCTCTGCGAAGACGTCCGCCTACTCTAATGAGACCCAGACTGGCGTCATATTCTGGTGACAGGTTATTCAGCCTACTGCTTGTCCTCACTTCCTTCTCGGTTTGTAGAGCATTTACTTCTTCGGGAAAGCTGTCTTGCTGTGCTTGTCTCAGGAGTTGAACCTCAGTATCTAGACGCTGGGAGGCTGACATAGATGGGCCGTCGGCTTCGTGTTGAGACTGGTATGTAGCCTGAACCAACTCTGCCCATGTTTGGGGTTGTGCGGTGATAGGCAGAGGGGAAGTGTCGACAGTAACGTGAGCGCAGAATGCAGACTTCCTTAACTCACTTTCGTCACTTGTGCTCTGTGAAGGCTGAATAGGCCAGTATTCCTCTGTCTGTTTGAGGAAGTCAGGGCCTTGGCTCCACTGACTTGGTACAGAGAGTTCCAGGAGTGTCTTCCCCCGGGTCAGGTCATCCGCAGGATTGTGCTTTGATGTCACGTATCTCCATCCCTCCGCCTCTGTCAGCTCCTGAATTTCAGTGATTCGAGTGCCCACGAACACTTTGTGATGGCAGGACTCGGAGCGGATCCAGTGGAGTACCGTTGTGGAATCCGACCACAGTATGGTGTCACTGATAGGAAGGGTTAACTCAGTGTTCAGGAGATTTGACAGCTGGGCTCCTGCTAGAGCGGCACATAGCTCCAAGCAGGGAATTGATGTCTGTTTTCTGGGAGCGACACGCGATCGGGCCATGACAAAGGTGGTGTGGACCACGTCATGAGAAGCCTGCAGCCGCAGATATGCCACTGCTCCATAAGCACGCTCTGAGGCGTCGCAGAAAACATGCAGCTGGATTGAGCGGTTTTCAGTTTCAGGTGGGATGTAGCACCTGGGAATACTGATGCTAGGCAGATGTTGAAGCTCACTAACGCACTCCTGCCACTGGCGAAGTAGCTCATCCTCGATTGGCTCATCCCAGCCTGTCCCCTTCTTCCAGAGAGACTGCACAAGGACTTTAGCTTGCGTGGTGAAGGGCGTGATGTAGCCTAATGGGTCATATTGTGAGGCTAATATCCTGTAGACGTTGCGCTTTGTGGCGTCTGCAGATGAAACTGGGCGGCATTTATATCCTATCCTGTCAGATGGACAGTGCCATGCGAGCCCAAGGGTTGGCTCCTGAGGATCAGCCTGGTTAGCCTTTAGCCACAGATCACATCCCTCTGATCTGGCATCAGATGGTAGGTGAGCCACCGTCTCTGGGTGATTGCTGGCCCACTGCCTGATCTCAAACCCACCAGCAGCAAGAATCTGCCTTGTGTTGTCAATGAGCTGTTTAGCTTGAGTTGCTGTAGGTAGGGACTGAAGGCAGTTGTCAACATAAAATGAGTGCAGAACTGAATTCACAACATCTTCATTCTCTTCTCTGTGGCTCTGTACGTGCCGCTGGAGGGCATAAGTGGCGCAACAGGGGCTGCATGTTGTCCCAAAGGGGAGCACCCGCCACTGGTAAATGTCTGGGCTCCGTTCCCTCTCCATGTCTCTCCAAATAAACCTTAACAGGGCTGATCCTGTGGAAGAAGGCGCACCTAGTGAAACATGCCTTTGATGTCTCCGCTCACAGCCACAGGATGTTCTCTGAATCGCAGCAGGACGCCGAGTAAGGAAGGGCCAAGGGTTGGACCAGGTAACAACTGGTCATTAAGGCAGCCTTGCTGGTGATAGAAGGAGCAGTTAAAAACCACTCGGGGCTTCCGATTTCGGTGTACAAGGTGATGAGGGATATACCAGGACTCCTCTGTGCTTTCAACCTGCTCGGGTGTGAGTTTGATGGTGTAGCCTGCCTGCTCCAGTTCCAGCGGTACGTTCTGGCATGAGCTGGGGCGCATGTGGCGTAT
Source organism: Eleginops maclovinus (assembly GCF_036324505.1). Taxonomy (NCBI): domain Eukaryota; kingdom Metazoa; phylum Chordata; class Actinopteri; order Perciformes; family Eleginopidae; genus Eleginops; species Eleginops maclovinus. Next base: position 5,150,010 of record NC_086359.1, read on the forward strand.
GCCTGCCTAGTTCCATCGATGTCTGTAGTGTGCTCTGTAACATCCTGACCTGCTGCTGTACATCCCATACACACTGTTCCATACGGCGTAATCTATCCGTTTCAGGGTCTTCCCTTCCTTCAGTCCAGCGTCGTTCAGGTGTGGATGTTCGATAGTTCAACCCTAGGTGAGACCCAGTGTCACTGCGTTGTATGTCGTCTGGCAGTGCAGGTGGAACAAGCCGTCAGGGTGGATAAGCCAGAACGTAGTCCTCTAAATGTCCCGGGACCCTTTGGGGCCGGCGAGGACGTCTTCTTCTTCCTCATCGTGATGTTGTGATGTCGCCATTAGGAAAAGCTGTCAACACAATCCGGCTCGAAGGACCATTTGTGGAGGACACAGTGCGTGCAAAGTTTTGGTTGTGCTGCAGCTTGATTTCCTATCCTCTGTAAGAAGGGGTCGAACGACTTGTGAGGAAGAACGGCTGTCCACAGGCAGTTCCAACTTTAACAGACTTTATCGCAGGGTGATGAACTGAACGTTGATGTAGGTTTAGCAGGGGTTAGCGTGTTATACAGGGTGTGTTCTTTCGTGTGGGTTTGTGTGTGATGTGTGTGATGTGTTGTGTGTGTGTGGTCTCTCATTTACGGAGTTAGCGGGGTAATTGCGGACATAAACTTCCTGAACGCTCAACAGGACAAGACTACATGCACTTACAATTTTCATGCACGCACACGCATGTCCACAACACAGACTCCGCCAACACTATAACACAGTTATGCGGTTATAACACAATAGTGACAGTCCGACCGCCATCAGTGTCCTTGCTTCCACTGAACAGCAAGTGCACGTTGCGAAATTGCGCCACATGGTTGAGACCACTTGTAATTCTGGCTAGGGGTCACATGGAATAGTCCAACTAACGGGGGAGTTTTATACACACACATTTGTTATTGATCCCATTTTTCCAATTGCACGCTCCTGCAAATCTTGGACGTCTTTGGCATTTTATTGTGACCACCCCAAAGCACACCAGTGTTCTAATACACTGATCACCATTTTGATATGAAACACCTGTCTTGTGGATTAATGTTCTTGGCATCATTTATTAACATTTTTCTGTGAACTGATGACAAAGACAATCAGGCTTTTGCAACTTGCAGCATATGGCTCTTCTTATGTGTAACTGAGAAAATGAACTGTATCTAAATCATCATCATCTCGATTCCCCCACAGCCATCCATGAGTTTCCCGAGGACATCTTTACCAAGGAGCAGAGGAAGAAGGGGGCCGTGTGTCTGCATGCTCTCTGTGTGAGTATTACGCAAGCTACCCCCTGAAATCTGACAACCAAAATATATTACAAAACAAGACCTACATAACTTATTTATTATGAGGAAAAGGCTGAGCGTGTCCCTGTGCTTTCTGATCTGGCTTCAACTCTTCTGTCCAGGCCATCTACATGTTCTACGCTCTGGCCCTCGTCTGCGATGACTACTTCGTCCCGTCTCTTGAGAAAATATCTGAGGTGACTGTTGTTACAGCTACTATGTTCTTAGTTTGACAGACTATCATTAGTTTATTTTTCATTTGTTTGTTTTGATTTGATTTTTCAGAACCTGCAGCTTAGTGAAGATGTGGCCGGAGCGACATTTATGGCAGCAGGAAGCTCTGCTCCAGAGCTGTTCACCTCTCTCATTGGTTAGTAGCTTATCCAATCGAGGACCAAGTAACAGTGGCAAATTAAAAAAGCATGCACGAATGTGTTCTTACTTATTTATAACATTTAAACTGAGAAATCCTGGAAGTTTGAAATAGCCTTACAGCCTCTGCAGTGCACAAACCCTCCATCGGATGTCAGCATACTCTAATTGAAAACCTCTGCGGGGATTTTCTATTTTTCTAGGTATTTTTTCTGAGATTTGCGACAAGTTGAACTCCAAATACAAAGCTGGATGACCCGTTTGAGATGACAGACCGCAGGGATTTGATCTAATCTTAAGCCAAACAAAGCCAGATATCAAATGAACACATGTGACTTCGTCTTCTGTTCCCCCACTCAGGTGTTTTCATCACCAAAGGAGACGTTGGAGTCGGTACGATTGTTGGCTCTGCCGTCTTCAACATCTTGGTCATCATTGGACTGTGTGGGATCTTTGCAGGCCAGGTGGGGGGGGGGAGACTTTGTGTAACAACACATCTGGCACCCAGTTGTTCCTGAGTGAATGAACACTGACTTTATTCCTTTTCTCCACAGACAGTGGTTTTAACATGGTGGTCTCTTTTTAGAGATTCCACATACTACATCCTCTCTGTGCTGACTCTCATCATGGTGAGATGGACTATTTCATCAAATGATCAATTATTGTTTCACACCTCCACGTTCCCTTCTGAAGAATCTGATTGTTCTGTTCTCTAGGTCATCTATGATGCCACAGTGGTCTGGTGAGTCAAAGTTCTTTGTTGTATAAGTAGGTCAGTAGGTATCTTTATTCCCACCGACACCTCTCTGATTGGTGTCAACAACCTCCCCGAGAACAGGACAATTACAATCACGGAGATGGGGGGCGTCAAACCGGTGATTGTGGAACGTGTCAAATAGATTTTGTTCCAATTACAAAACACCTGAATATGGATTTCCTGTCTGCTCAGGTGACGAGGACCACGCTCAATCTGTGATTTCGTATGAATTGCTATTTGTTTAATTAGTGTGGAGGAGCTGTCTTCACCACAGGCATCACGCACAGGATCAATAATTGGGATTTGCTGTGAGATTGATCTTACCTTTATCCGTGTCTCTTTCTGTTTTGTAGAAATCTTTTTAAAGAAGGGTCTCCATTGTTGTATGTGTCTGCAGTTTAAATGAAAGGGACGATTTATTGGTGGACTTAATGTGTGTTGTTGCAGTGGATTCATCAGTGATATACGGCAGGCTGTTGAGTGTGCCAAAGCTGTCCTAGTATAAGTCACCTCACCAAAGGGTCTTCTAAATACACTCGGTCAGATTTGTTTCCCTAGCTTTCTTTGCCAAATCCCTGCATGCTCCATATATCTGAGACAAGAGTCTGTGGCTTAGTGGAACTGCTGTTTGTTTGGGAGCTTAATGAAGTGTTTTCTCGGCTACAGTTGTGTTTATCTTTTACTGTGTCCCAAGGGCTGTGTTTATATTATAGAGCTATAAATATGACCAAGCTACCGTAAAGACAATCCATAAACAGAGACAGCTAAAGGTCTTTAACTTAACTTCATGACAAATAAGCGACAAACAAAGTTCAATTTTAGACGAGAAATCAAAATCAAAATGAAATCAAAAACTCTAAATTGGCCTAGAAAAATATGTCAGTTCTTTCTTATCTGAGCCCCGTTTATTTCAAACCAGTGAGAAAAGAAGGGATAAAAACACAAATACAGAATCTTGTGTCCATGGAGACTTATTGTTGAAGAAAGTTGAAGTGATACATTTCGGTATTTATTTTGCACGGTATGTATCTGTGATTCCAACTGTCATGACATATGTTATGCTCTATAATTGTGATCATAATATATTTAATTTATAATACCATTTGTGTTATATTCAATGTATACCACTGTATTTAATGGAGGTTTACTGACAAGACTCACACCTGTATGTCTTGCTGTGCAGGTGGGAGTCCTTGCTTCTCATGACCATGTATGGGATCTACATTATAATCATGAAGTAAGTTTACAGAAACACTCACCATGCCTTCACTACTGTCTGGATTCTGAGGATGCACTGTATTCGTGGGATAAATGGATGTAAGCAAATGCTATCTGTCTGGTTGCAGGTTCAACTCCCAGATTCTGGCGTTTGTGACGCGTCAGCTGAACAGCTCCGGGCCGTGCTGCTGCGGGTCCGAGATCACACGGGACGGCAAGACGGGAGAGGACGCCTCTGCCTGCAACACGTCCATGGTGCTTCTCAACAAAGGTCAGGAAATGTATAGTTTTATTTTTCTTTGCTGTCAAACCGTCATGTGTTTAACTTACACCATTTTTTTTACAGGCCAAGTGCACAACCAAGAGACTCCTCCAGTCGTCATGGTGGATGAGCTGCTCATCCTCAACCCTCACAAACTGACCTTCTCCGACGCCGGACTGCGCGTCATGATCAGCCCCCACTTCTCTCCCCGCACCAGGCTCTCCATGGCAGGACGCGTGCTCATCAGTGAGGTATTCCTGGCTCATTAAAGGCACATTATATCTTTTCAGAGGTTTAACGACTTAATGACTTCCCTCTCTTCTCTCAGAGACAGAGGCTGATCCAGAGCTCGAAAGACGGCGAGGCCAGCCCCGGGTCACGAGGGGGGTCAACCAGCAACAGCCTGAAGAGATCGGGCTCCTGCGGTGTGGAGAACGGAGGCAAGACTCCCGCAATAGGGGACGCAGAGTCAGGAGAAAAGCCGGGGGTTGAGGTGTGCCAGACAGAGGAGGAGGACGATGAAGATGAGATTTTTAGTCCTGTGCGCATACCAGGTGAGGAAGATCTGTGGAAAGTCAGACTCTATTGGGTTGTTTTTCTTTTTAATGTTGTAGCTAATCTCTGTCTAAACATCTTTTAAAACCCCCCTGACCCACTTCCTGCTCCTCACAGGTAGTTGGTGTGGGCGGGGGAAGTGGTTGTTCAAATGGCCTCTGGGTCTCCTGCTGTACTGCACTGTACCTAACTGTATCCGGCCACGCTGGCACCGCTGGTTCATGGTCACGTTCGTGGCCTCCACCCTGTGGATCGCCATCTTCTCCTACCTCATGGTGTGGATGGTAAGGAGGCAGAGAAGAAAGACGCGAGCATGATGAACAACAAAACTGCGTCAAAATAACAGTTAAAGACGCTTCATATGGGTCTGATCCAACACACCAGTTATATTCTACAGCAGCCTCACAGCGCCATCTAATGGGGCCCTGCGGTACTTCCAAATACTTAGATGAAATGATAAATACAATGTGTTTTTGAAATGTATTTATCTCCAGAATGCCTTGTACTCTGAACAACAACTATGGATGTATATTTTATTACAAAACAGGGGTCAGTTAAAAGGTTTTACAGGACAGAGGGTGATTTTAAGATGCACAGTTGACCCTGATGCTTCCTAATGTTTTCATCAGGTCACCATCATCAGCTATACACTAGACATCCCAGACTACATCATGGGGATAACCTTCCTGGCAGCGGGGACCAGCGTGCCCGACTGCATGGCAAGTCTGATTGTAGCTCGACAAGGTAAGCACCTCTCCATCCTTCAGTATCTTTGCCTATTCTCTGTCTGTGGTGTCAGTGCGTCAAATCTGCATTTCTCACATCTCTTTTCAGGCATGGGGGACATGGCAGTGTCTAACTCCATAGGCAGCAATATTTTTGACATCCTGCTGGGTTTGGGTTTCCCCTGGGCTTTGCGTACCCTTGTGGTGGAGCACGGATCATCAGTATGCATATTCTATATCTTCCCATACATAAATAATCTCCTTTTCTTCCTATTTCTGATTGACTGCATGTGTATGAGAGGGCAATAGAAACCGAGACTCTGGGTTGTTGCTTGTGTTACAAGGGTCATAAAAATGTAATGCCTACTTTTTTCCCCCTGTAGGTGTCGATAAATAATAAAGGATTGGTGTATTCTGTCGTCCTGCTGCTGGCATCTGTGTTTCTGACGGTAAGGAAACCAGTTTCAATATCTTTTGTCAGCATGCAAGTTAATCAGTATGCTTGGAGCCCTGTGCAGAACGTCTGTTATGAAAATGGAAAAAAGACTTGGTGGTCTTGCAGTATGATCTTAACTGCATTTAACCCTTAAGACTGAGGATAAACCAGCATGTCAGTGTCTCCAATTCAGTGTGAAAAGGCAAAACACTGGTGCTTCTATTCTCAATTTACACCCTGTTGTCACCATGTAGTTTTATGTGCACCACTGTTTGTTTTCAACTGTTTAAAGGGCCCTTTATGCTCATGTTCAGCTTCATATTTGTATTCTGTGCCTCTCCTGTGACATGTCTCCATGCTTCAATGTTCAGAAAGCTCTTTATGTTTCTCATACTGCCTGTGCTGCAGCACCTCTTTTCACCCTCTGTCTGAAACCAGAGCCCAGTCTGCTCTGATTGGTTAGCTGGCCGGCTCTGTTGTGATTAGTCAACCGCTTAGAGACGTCCCGCCCCTTAGCCTATCACGTACAACGTGTTGGAGCGTCATGCAATAAAAGCGCGATTGTTACTTTGCGATGTCATTCTGTTACAGACGTAATTAAAGGAGTCCAATGTAGGCGTTTATGGCAGGGGGGGAGTGTGTGGGAGAGAAAAAAACTAAAATCTATATAACTACACTACAGGAGAGGGAACACCCTAGAAAGCCTAGTAGGGCCCTTTGAATAAAAGGAAAACCACTCGATTTCTAGTTACTGGATGTTTCCACCCTTTTGAAATCATGTATCTGTCTGCCTCTATTACGTGTCCTTTTTGGTAACCCTCTCTCTACCTCTCCACTATTCATAAATAATATAGATGAACGATAACGTTGTCAAAAACGTTATCACAAATTAGCCTCTGTTTTTAGGTGATGAGCGTTCACCTGAACCACTGGAAGCTGGATCGCCGGCTGGGTCTGGGCCTGCTGTTCCTCTACGCCATCTTCCTGCTCTGCTCCATCCTCTTCGGACAGATGTGAGGCCTGGAGGTCAAAGGTCGACCCTGTCCGAGCTAACACGCATCCTCTTTCCCCCGAAGCCAAAAAAGAGTGAGAGCTTCGTCGTGTTCCTTGTGAGAGTTTCCGTGCACGGTCCATACTTTCCACCTGCATCCACACAAACGCACAGAGAAGTCTCCTATCAATAGCACAATTTCCTTCCTTTTGCACGGTGCAGAGTTCAAAACAATCACACATAGAAAGGAAAATATTCAATGACATAGCTGGCTTGTTGGGCCTTTTAATAACAATATGAAACAGGAAGTGGAATGGCTCCCAAATGTCTTTACGATAAATAGAACAGAAGTAAATGTAATGAAACAATGATTCAGTTTGAATATACAGAAACCAATCACAATGCCTTGTCTAATAAGATTCTTTGCCAAAATCTTCGGTCTGGAGATGGATCACTTCCTGCTAAAACTCAGCCAAGTTAACATCACAGCTAACTTACTCAATGATGCATCTTCACAATTTTAATAAAGCAATAATCCATCAGAAGTTTAGGTTTCCAGTGATTTGAAAAAGACTGTTGCTTCCTGTTTTCATTTGTTCAACGTTATTATGTAGATGTTCAGTGTTGGTGCTCTGACAGCTGCTGCAGCCGAGCAGATGCATCACGGAGCGACGAGTGAGAGCAATCAAAAGTTATTTATGATCGAGAGAATATGTACATGTAATCCCCCCATCAGTTCAGGCTGGTGAGGAATGGTTCAATAGTGTCTCAGGCAACAGTAATCCAGCTGTTTGAGCAGGATAGAGCAGAGGAGATTCACTAACGAGATTACCCCATCACAATCCTTCTAGTCTATAGTTCTGAACAAACTCTCTTATCAATTTAATCTGGGGACCAGGATGTGTGAAAGACAAAGTCGGCTCTGGTGAAAAAAACATACTATATTTATTTGAAGTACCTGAAGGAATTTCTATATACAAATATTAATATATACTTGATGGTTTTAGTGGCCACTGTGTACACAGCATTAGGCTGAATGGTTGAAACCTGCAGATTGTACAGATGTTAAAAAAAAGGTACTTTATCTGCCACGTTATGCCTGGACCTACCGTTCAAGATTTTAAAAAAGTCCGATTATTATTGTCTGTTGGCCTTGGGTGCGAACACCCTTGTATGTATTTGAATGTAAAACCTTGCTGACTTTACCATTAGTGTGGACATATTTACATGCATTCAAATGTAGCACTGAATCACAGCGAGGGACCTCTGACCCGACAGAGGAACTTTAGTCCTGCTTTAGAGGACGTGATGTTTGTGTCAGTAGAAATGTAACATTGATATGAAAATGCACACTGTTGTGACAATATGTTGATGAGTTTCGCCTCCTTCTAAGCAAGTATTGGTACATCTTAATGTACGTAAAGAGATTAACCTAGTGTTACAGTATTTTTAGAAGTCTTATTATTCTGAAATCTTATAGATAATGAACTGCAAAGAGTGTCACATACTTTGATGACTCTGAGTGCAGGTTAGTAATACTTCACGTTTAGGTACGACAATCGATGTTTGTATTGTTTCTTGTACATTTTAATGCGAGGATTTCACTTTGGTGGGACATTTTCACTCGAAGAGGACAGAAACAGCAGTGTGTGTATGTGGCAAATGATGCTGCGTATTCCTATAAACCTGCTGCTCCTCTGTCCTTTTTATACGAGCATTATGAAACCATTTGGACCCATTTAACTACCCCCTAAGAATTCAACACTAAATGTTCCACCAAAGCGATACAGGCAACTTTCTGTCTTCATTTCAAATGGCTGTATAATTATTATCATTGTCTACTAGACAATACTTTTTACTGTTTGTAAATGTTAAATAATTGACATAGTTTTACAACAATGAATGTCTGACAGACTAGTTTTGTGGTGGTTTTTTGATATTTAAAAAAAAGAAACATAATGTAAGCCTGCTTGTGAATTATTGTAACGGGTGAATGCATATTTTGTGATTTTGTTTAGTGGAGTATGATGCTGTGACGTCAGAATAGCACTCAGTTTGGTATGAATTCAATTGCAGTTGTGTCCTAAAAACTGTTCATCATACCATTTTTCTCTAATGTAAGTAATTGCTTATTTAATGCAAGGGAATACAGAAAATAAAGCTCCTGTTTACAGGTTTGAAATTGAAATGTTTAGAACGCGTTAAAGAATAAAAGATGTGCCACTGAATTTAAATTAGTTAGCATTTGACCTTTTCTCACAAAGTTGTAGCACCAATTATCCAAAATGACTCTTTTAGCTACAGATTAAAAGTCTGGTTACATTCAAACATTTCTTATCTGACCTGCCTAAATGTCATGCTAGGATTTCTTTTTTTTTTAAAAATCCCATGAATGTATCTTTGATGGTTTTAAGGGCGATGGATGTGCTGTTAAAATGTCAAAAAAAGCAAAGGTATTGTGATAGTCCTCCTACAGATGTCCTAAAAGCTACACTCCAACAATGCTTTCTGCTCGTCCGATAAATAAGTAGTGGTGAAACAAATAAATAAGCAATTGTAAGTTTATAAACGATCTCTTCCGATCATGAACACTTTCAAAAACCCACTCGTCGCAACTTTGGAAATGTGAGGATATGCTGCGTTTCTATTTGGGACGACTGGCTGAATCAATTGGAAAAGGTGAATACATGACGAGAGTTATAGTTTGTGCTCTTCTTTTGATTCCACCTGTTTTGTTTGCACTGTTTTTGTATTCTCTGAAGTAGAACCCTTTCTCTGCAAATCCCCCACTACCTTCATCCTTGTGAAACACCCTCAGTAACTAATCGTGTTTTACCTGGAGAATATTTACTCCCTTTTGTGATGTTGTCTCACACCGTTGGGAGTCTCTTCTGTTAACTCTTGTATTACGTAGTAATAATCTCAATTTGCGAGAGACACAACAGCACCAAAGCACCAAAGCGTCGAACTCCAGTAAACTTGTTGTAGTTTCGCTCCAGAATGTTCTCTTTAAAACGCTGCGATGTGGGAGGTAGAGGATGTTTTAGAGCTGAAATGTGTTAGAGGTTGTATCGGATCATAGAAGACTGTTGTATCTTGAGACCAATTAAAAATGTGCAATAACAATTCATCTCTTTTGGTCTGCTATTTTTTCTCACGGTGGCTATGCAATAGATGTTCATATACAATAAAAAAAACACTCAAATCTAATTTATAAAAAGCAGTGGTCTACTGGTCAAGTGAAGTTATACAAAGCTGCATTATTTGGGATTTCCTGAGGGTTGCAAAAGTCGGGCATTTTTTCCCGATCTTCAACAAACTGACATTCTTTTTAGATACAGTCCCAGTCAATAGTTTGGACACAAGTTGTCATTCTCACCTGGTTTCTATTTATTTAAATGATTGTCTATAATTGTAAATTAATGCTCAAGACATCAAAAACTATGAAAGAACAAATATGGAATTATGTGAGAGAAGCCAAGAGTGTGCAAAGCTGTGGAAGCAAAAGAGGGCTGCTCTGAAGAATCTCAAATATAAATCCTATTCTGGATTGTTTACCACTTTTGTTGTTTACTACATAATTCCATACGTGTTCTTTTATAGATTTGATGTCTTCAGTATTAAATCTACATGGTAGAAAAATATTCAACTGAATAAAAACCTATGAAATGAGACAGTGTATGAGACAGTGTGCCCAAACGTTTGACTGGCACTTGTTAAAATGAGTTTGACTTATAGAAATAAATCACAGAGAGGTTGATTTGCAAACGATGACACAAAAACCTTTAATTTAAATAGGAGAAAAAAGAAACAAAAAGAAATCACATAAAAAACTGTACAGAACATTGAACATTGACTTAAAGTTCTTAAATAAAAGACCCCCCTCCCAACAACTAAAACAATAAAACAATAACAAAGTGGGATGGTGTATGATACATTTTGTGCAAAAGAAGTGTTAAATTGATTCTTCCCAGGCTGCACGGTACAACGCGAAGAGTGCCTCTCTCCTCAGCTCTCCCCTCTGATGGGTCAACACAGAAGCCCCTCCCCTAAACCTCAAAATAGTGTCTTAAATGTAAAAGAACCCAAAATCCAATAATAATAAAATAGATTTATATTTTAAATATATATTTATATACGAAACATGCTGTACATATCAGAGATGATGAAATCCCTTTTTATTGACGACCAGGTCTGTCTCTCAACTTGTGCTTTCCACGCTCCCAGCAAAGAGAAGTAAATAGAAACACAAGTCCCTGTTGATTTGTTTACACGAAGATTGATAAAAGAAAAACAGAAAAGAGCACTGATCAGAGAGTCTCTGTTTTTCCTGAGTTGAGGGAGTTTCTTACGTGTTTAGAGAGGAATAATGCACTCTGTCGCAGCTTCTTCACAGCTGAGACCGACAGAAGGGTCATGGCTGCTTAAAATAAAAAGTGGGGAGGTGTGATACTCTGTCCCGTGTTGTAAGAAGCTGAAAATGGGGAAACAATGTTGAGGAAAACGCTACAAAAAGGGGCATCATATCTGGATTCAACCCACCCAAACCCGGCTCGCTACCCTGATCCCCACTTCGGGTTTCTTTCAAAAGTCTTCCCGCAGAAGAAGTCAATTTCTTTCCCCATCACAAACCCTGAGAGCGCTGACCTCCTTTCAAGTTTCCTAAAGGGGAGCACCGCTTCCAAGAGATAGTTTAGTGAGAAAAATGGCATGCCAGGCTTATTCCACTGCAGAAAACACACCGCCACACTGGGCTGGATCTGGCTGTACTGCAGGCTGCTTTTTAATGCTCTACTTCAACCCCCCCCCCCATCAGTGTTTTAATTTGCTTTTCACAGCGGTGGAACGGAGAGAGTGCAGGAGTGGGAAAGAAAGCAACTTAAAGTGACTTCTTAGGAATTCTTCCAGTTATGCAACACACTTTAGAAAATAAAAAGACAGCCTTGGTGAGATGATACAAAAGTGATGACAGCAAACAAATTGAGGGAGGGGTGCGGGTACAGCTGACAGAAGGCAGATTTCCAATTCGATACATCATCACACCATATTGACAAACCCCGTTAAAGATATCTGTAAGACAATATTAATCAAATAAATATTCCACCTTTGCTTTCAGTATTTAACCACCTTATCTCCAACTAAAACGCTGGATGTGGCTGTTGTGGGGACAGCAGCAGCAGTGGGTAGATTAGTAGTAGCAGGAGATGCAGAAGCAGTAGTATAGTGACGGGAGGGGCCGGGGAATCAGAGCGCCCCACACAGAGCAGCCTGGGTCCCTTCTATCGAGAAAGCTGATTGGATCTGACGGATCAGACACCCAAAGAAATCAAACTTGGTGCATCTTAAACCGAGGAACTGGTGATTCTTCAAGTAAAGTAAAAAAAGGACATTCCACTTACCAAAATAAAAAAAAAGGCTTTAAGTTTCCCAGTTTTTTTAGGTTTGTGATCAACACAATTTCCACAGATTGGAGTCGCCCCGCACTTCATCCTGATCCATGGGCACCCGCTCTGTCCGAACCCACCCCACGTCTCAGTGTAGTTCATCTCACTCAGGACTCAGTCCTCTGTAAACTAGCGCTAAGAGCACCACGTGTTGGCCGGGACGGAAGGGAGCTTTCTTTCTCTCAGAAAACTGCTCCAAGACAGAACTGTTGTCAGGCACCTCTGTGGGAAACAGGCCAGAGGACTGAGAGGACATGTTTTTAGAGGAAATGGGGTGTTTTTTATCTTGTTGAATATGTATAATGTGCAGGGAGGAAGAAGAAAAAGAAGAAGCAACAGCTCCTGAAATTGGTCAATATGAAACCCTAAATATTGTCTGACCCGGTGAGGATTGTAGAAGTGGGAGAAAAAAGGCGAATTGTGGTTTCCACACATCCTTACCCTGCACGTACAGCAACACACTGTAGGACTCTTTAAACGGTTATGCACTCAAGAGAGGCGATCCTCTAGTTTCAAGTTTATAAAAAATATTCAATCCTCAGGCAAAATATCCCTTACAACTGCAAAGGCCTTCAGGACCCGTCAACCAAGAGGTCGTCCATAGAGACACCGAGTGCCTCCGTCAGAAACAAAGTGAAGATGAGGAGTTGTGATGAAAGCTTTGGGATGATCCGATCACTTCAGCATGCTCCGACATGTCTGCCTCCTCGTGCTGAGAGGAGGGGCTGGATGTGGGAATGACTGAATCCCTCCTGCAGTGTGCCGTTCAGGCCGCACTCAGTCAGATAAATGAGGGTCGATGGAATGAGTCTGGGGGGGGGCGCCAGGCCCGGTCCAGACTCCCCGCAGTGTGCTTTCCCTGCAGAGCGTGACACTCGGGGCTCCAGGTGCAGACTCAGCGCAGGTGCTCGAGTAAAGGCAGCTCTGTGGATTCCTCTCGGGGGGTGGGGGGGTCCGCTGCATTCAGCAGGGTGGGGTCCATCGTCTGAGTGGCTCCCAGAGGATCCTGGTTCAGACTGACCTCTTGTAGGGGCGAAGGGGGAGTAGGCTGTAAAGATTTAAAGAAAACACTTATAGAAACTGAGCGGGGATTGTTTAGAGTTCATGAGTTAGACTAAGACCCCCCAGATGCTTCTTTTCTGCACACTGTGGAGCTGGAGTCTGTAACAGCAGAAGCTTTCTCTAAATTAATTCTATTTTTCTTATAAAAAAGGAGCAAAATCTGTAATATGTCATTTTAAGATTCCCAGGCCATGTGAGCCGATCGAGAGGATTAGTTTTACAGACTCCAGAATCTGTATTTCTTTAAGTCCTAAACTCATCATAGCATATCCAAAACAAAAACATTACTTTATATGCTGAGTGAACAGAGCAGCAGCCCCCTCACCTGTGTGCGTATGGTCTGTACGGTCAGTGCTTCCCCCTCCCCTGCAGATGGTCCGTTGAAGCCCTTCCTGCCTGAGAAGCTCCACTTGCCAAAGTGGCTCTCGTAGTGTAGTCCTCCGCCCTGGCCGAAGCCAGCCCGCTGGCCCGCTCTGTGGCCCGAGTTCTCCAGGAGGCTGGTAGCGCAGAAGCGCTCGGGGCCGGGCAGAGGGGGGGGAACCAGAGAGCTGCTGAAGGAGAGCTGGGAGCTGGACAGGTGATGGCCCAGGAGCCCCTGGATGGAGGACGTACGCTGTAAGGAGCTGAGCAGGCCTGCCTCCATCCTGCCCTCTGATTGGCTGAGCAGGGCTAGTGGGAGAGGTTGGGGGTGGTGAGGCCAGCTCTGGGTTGGACCTACAGGGTTGTCTGTACCTGGAAAGCAATATAAAAAGCTATTTTTACAAAAAAGTTCTTAAAAAACAGCTATCAGCTTTCAATCCAGACGAAAACAATGCATGTCTAGCTGTGGTATAAATGTAAACCATTTGTCCAGCAGAACTTTTGGAACAGATGCAAAGATCGAGCCCGTCTCCTGGGATTTTTCTCCCCTGACCAAACACCCTGTCTGTGGGAGATTCCTGTGGTGGAATACAACTATAAAAGGGCTACCTATTCCCTGAGATCCATTTGATTCTCTCACGAGTTTGTTTTAAGGTCAAACACGCCTATGCTACTACAATAAAAGGCGTTTCAATTGTTTAAAAAATGCATTGTTCGGTGTTTCATAACCAAGGTTAACATTGAATAAAAGAAGAAACTAAAATAACGTTGCTACTATACTGGTTTACAACATCCCAAGCAGTGGTTGGTTTGCGGTCTCACCCATGAAAGGCTGGACAGTAGTGATGTGCGGCTGGGGGAGGCTGGAGGCCGGGGTACTGTGGGTGGTGTGCACTGCTGGGTTGGTGGAAATGGAGGTGGAGCCGCCGCCACAGTCCGAGTCCTCGATGTTCCCCCCGCTGTTACAGCCCGCACCGCAACCCTTCTGTAACCTGCAGGGACGAGAGACGCCGTTTACACCCCGAAACACTTCAGTGCCGCACACATCACATCAAGTCTGAAGCACGTACCTGTCCCAGCTGCTGATGAGCCATGTGTAGATGTTGTGCGGGCTGACAGGTCCCCCCCACACAGAGCGCAGCTGGCTGTGCCCCCCGGCATACGAGGTGGTGAGGGGGGACACGTAGATGGGATAGCCGATGGGCTGGTCGCACGAGGAGTTGATCATGTTCCTCAGGGCCTGTTTGGCGTTCTGAATGCTGCCGCGCTCTGGGTTACGGTTGCGCAGGAAAACCAGCTCCTGCTGCTGCCCCGCCCACAGCCCCCGCACACACTCTCTGTTCACCTGGAGGAGCAGCACAAGGAGGTGAGAGGAGGGCAGGAGGAGCAAGGACTGAATATAAACAACACAATCTGGTCCAGGACGGGAACAGCATCCTGTAACTAGAGCAATTGAATTTCGTGGAAAGATTTACCAAAAATCTAGTGCAAGGTTTACATTTTCCCTTTAACTTCTATTATATATATTATACTTTTAAATGTGGGTTTATCTTGTCTTTTATTGGACAAATGTAACTTTAAAAGTCTTTTAGAAATATATTTGCACACTCACTTACATTTCTAATGTCAGTATAAAATAGATCAACTGTCAACCAGCCTGTTCTCCCCGGGATAAATAGAATAATTAGTTTCTGATAAAGCAGCCAGAGGCGAAGGACAGCAAGTAAAGAGAGAGCTGTAACCTTGATGACTCTGAAGCTGAGGAACCTCTTGTTGAGCATGATGATCTTGTACTCGTCGCTGCCATCGTCCATGATGTGGCGCAGAGCCAGCAGTGAAGGCATGTTTGCTAAAATGGCGCTGCGCCACACAGGGTCGCCCTCGTGAGATATCAACATCTTCTCCTCGTTGGCAGTGATGGCGTCGTACAGAACCGTCGGGTCCTCGTACTCATCCGGTGACGTGAAGTGGTCCTGAGGAGAATGCACGATGCAGGTTTGGTGTCGGGGACAAAAACTGTCATGATTGTTGCCTTAAGGGAACTTCTCTTTATCTCTTCATACCTGATGCAGTTTGAGGGACATGCGCACTCCTGGTGCCACGACTCGGTTCAGCAGATCCATATCTGCAAACACCCATTCATCCCTGGGAGACGTGATGCGAAAGTCTCCCTTGAAGAGAGCATGGAGGCCGTACAGAAATGGCTCCAAGCTGTCAAAAAGATAAACAACAACTCTTTTGTGTCGGGCAGTGACAGGTGCTATTAGCCACGGAGACAAGCGGGGGAGTGTGGCCTCACCTTGCAGACATGCTGTGGGAAGCCGTGCCCAGAGCTCGTCTTCCCAGGATACACAGCCCGAAACAAAGGTTGACAAGAGGAGAATCTCTTTCACACGTCACCGGCTGCAACACAGAATGGAAATCAAAATGAACTATAAACACAGTGTGTATTTTCTACAACAACACATTAAACATGTATTCTGATGACAAGTTATAAGAAAGATAACATCTCTATAAACAACATATACATCACAAAAACTAAATGTTGTAGAGTCTAACCGTCTGACGCCTGCTGTTGCAGTACTGAATCCAGTCCAGGTAAACCATGCAGAATGAGGAGAGGGTGATGCCAGAGGCCCTGTGGTCGTAGTCCTCGTCGATGTTCAGGTTGAAGGTGGGGTCACTGTCTACGTAGTTTGGCCCGAGACACGGCCGTAGAGCCTCCTGAACCGTCTCATTGAGCAGCCACTCTTCCACCTTTGCAGATCGACTCACATAGTAGATAATGCTCTGTGGGAGGAGACAAACAAGAGAACAGTCAGCGATCAGACTGTGAGCTTGATTAAACAGTTCGATTGAAATGTCTAGATGCACATTTGAATAGATATGCTGGAGCAAAGTGAACAGGAAATAATTACACACTGAACATTCAGCCAGAAAAGGACTCTTGATCTATGGCTTACCTTGACATAGTACGTGATGAGGATCTTACGAAGGTCGAATACTTGCAACATGGAGGCTGCGTTGTTGTCGCTGATGCTGTAGCCCTCTAGCACGTATTTGGTGGCGGCAACCTCCCAGGCGAGCCAGCGCTGTCCGAAGGCCGCATTGAATGACAACATGTGGGGAAGGTGGCCAGGTTCGCAGCAGCAGCAGCCCTCGTCCTCCTCTACTCCCTCTGTGATGGCCTCCACCTCCCTCTGCTGACAGTACGTACCTGGACACATGAGGACAGAGCAAGTTCAGATAAAGAAGCAGAGTTTACCCACGAGAGACTGACGTCTTTGGAGACTGAAGCAAAAGTATTTTTTCTCATTTTTAAAGTTACTTTTATGACAGAAAATAAGAAAAGACAAGGTTTTGAGATTTGAAAGAAATGATTCAAGTTGCCCATCATCCCGTGCTGCTGACCTCTGAACTCCAGCCCTCTCAGCTGGAAGGTAACCAGGCCGTTTCCGATCTCGATGATGTGCACCAGAGCGTTGAGGTAGTCTGAGGCGAGGATGAAGCAGTCGCCTGTGGTGTAGTTGCCCCAGCGGCCGAGCAGCAGGTCTCCGCACAGGCTGTGCTGCAGGGAGCGCGTTAGGTGCTCGTAGAAAATAGAGTTCAGATTGTTGTCATCAGCACCTGAAAGACCATCACCAAAAATAAATACGAGCCAAACTAAGACAATTAGACGGGAGAAAAGTGTTATGGCGTACCTGGGTTGCGATCTAACTGAGTGGCAAGTCTGGTGTTGGAATGATCGACGCGCTTGGTGCTGCAAAAAAGACAAATTGATATTAGAAGTGAAGAATAACACTTTATAATTATTATACATTTCATATTTGCACATTTTCACAAACATACTTGTAGTCTCTCTCCCAGAATTTGACGGGTCTGGTGTACGAGGTGACGAACACGGCACTGCCCAGGACCGGATTGAGAGGAGTGGAAAAGATGGCAGAAAAGATGGCCTGAACGAAAAGCACAGCAGAGTCTGAAGTGACTTGAGTTAAGGAAATATCCTATAATCAGGGAGTACAATACCGTGAATAACTAATCATTGATAACATTAAAGAACGTGAAGGATACGGGGAACGGCAAAGGGTTGTGCGAAGGCGTGGAAGGCGGAGCCCCAGGTGATCTGCCAGGGCGCGATGTAGGTCAACACAAAGCGCAGCTTGTACAGCAGGTCCCACATCTGAGAATTCAAAGACAAATGCATTAAAAACAATATCCACAGCTGTATCCAGAGCGCTACACACACACACACACACACACACACACACACATCTGAGGGCTGTAGCAGTAGAATTCAGCCTAGTGTTCCTCTTTGACAACAAGAAGAATACAACACAATCAAATAACAACATTTGCTCTGAAGTTCTTCAGATGACAGTTTGTGCATCCTGACCTTGCTGAAGAGAATGGACATGAAGTAGTAGTCGATTAAGAAGGTCTCTGAGAAGTGTGGATAGTCGAAGCGGAAGAAGAGTGTGGTGAAGCACAGGGTGACGTACTGCTGCGACGGGGCGCAGAACGACGAGCGCAGCAGCTTCATGCCGGCTACTGAGATGAAGAGAGCTCGGCTGCTGGGGGGGGTTGAGAGAGGGAGAGATGGGGAATCAGTGACACGTATGCTACAGTTTTACAGAGGCATTTCATAGACTGACAACTATACAATACAGACTGGTGTACAAGTTGAAGATGGGGAAAAGGGAAACAAGTGAGAGAATGTATTTCTGTTTTATCTTGTGAGTCTGAGCAGAACCTGCAGGAAGTGGAACACCTGTGTGCTGGTACAGCGTGTCCATTAGTGTTCATGTTCTAGCACAGAGACGGTGTACAGCACATAGCCCCGGGGGGAGCAGAGACGGACAGGTATGATGAATGGGTGTGAAAAGGTTGGCAGACAGAATGTGGAAAGGCTTACTACATGTCCAGCTCTTTGTGGTTCTGGCCCACAGCTTGAGCTTCCGTCGTCAGAGAGTTAAGCACCACGGCCGGGTAGATGAAATATTTCTCCACACACTGAAGCCACGCGTACAGCTTCTCAAACCACATCAACTGGGCCGCATCTGGGACAGAGCAAAAACACCAAATATTACACACCACAGAGAGAGATCCACCAGAAAAACATCACCTCCTCACCTGAAGCTGTGGGTCTATTGCACCTCTTTAATATGAATTCAGCTGCTTAGTATGATTGATATTGGAGATCTGTTCAGCGGTATATCATTAGAATTATTCAGCTGTTTTTATTGTTTTGAGATAATGACACAGCTGGCTGCTCTCTGTAAAGCTCCCCTACAGAGGTGTTGTTTTTAATAGCATTTTATACACAAATCTTGCTGTTTTTCATTTACTCCATGCAGCTTTTCCCAGCTGGGATACTTATAGTTCCAATTGATCGTATAGTAGGGTTTCTATCTTGTACTTTTAAGATAGTTCCCTCTGCTTCTTTCTGTGTGAGTGAACGTAAATAAGAGAGCAATCAGACACTGACCTCGGACTTCAAACTGACTGTACTCTCTGGAGCGGAGCACAGGGTGAGCCAGGCAGAACCACGGCAGCTGCTTACGGAGCTGAGGCAGGAGATAGTGAGTAATGAAGCCTACAGCTCCCGCCAGGACGTACAAGACAACGCTAAGAGCGGGCTGTGGATCAAAATCAAAGAGATTAATTACCATGAGAAGATGAAAGATGCGCGAAGCTTTCTCACAAAAATAAGAAATGCGTTTTAAGTCTCAGGATCATAAATTCCGTTCAAACTCACCTGAAGAGCGATGAAAACTGTGCTGGCACTGATGGCGAAGGTGATCACAGCCATGAGAAGACACATGACGAGGTCCGAATGAAGAATCTCTTTCTACAAAGAGACAGTGAGAAGGTACAGGTCAACGACTGACACCGTGAAATCAGGAGGGACATTCTCAAACTGCAGTCGACTGAGCGGGGATCTTTACCACAGAGTTACGCAGCTTCTCCGGGAGAGGGTCCTTGATCTCCACAGGGGGCTCTTCTGGGGTTCGGTTCTCCAGCTCTGGGAATAATTTAGACCGGACCAATGACCTGATGTAAGAGGAAAACACATACGAAAAGCAACCGTGAGAAAAGCTGAGGTGTAAGATCACAGTGAAAGCAGGCAGACTTCTGAGTTTAGCAGTGCTCAGGACATATCATACAGCCCGGGATAAATTAAGAGACCACTTCAGGATTATCATTCACTCTTGTTTTATTATTTATAGGTATGTCTTTGAGTTAAATCATTTTTTTATTGTAAACCACTGACAATTTTTCTGTGTTGAAAATCAACAGACTGGAATGGCTGCCACACATGTAGAGATACAGATTTAAGAAACATTTGGAGTGGTCTCTCAATTTTTTCCAGAGCTGTATATTAAGTGTTGATAAATGTGAAAAAAAATATGATAATCTCCTTGTGTAGAAAAGCCATGTAACAGTTCTTGAACATCATGGGGTTACATGTGGTAAAACTAAAACAGGTCTGACATAAATATACGACTCTTAAAATAACTTTTGTGCTTACTCACTTCTCTAATTCACGCTGCTACAGGTACTTTTAAACGTGTAATCATGGATGTATGACTACATTTTGTATACAAGCTAAGGACAAAGTGAAACACAAAATACTGACCAGAGGATGGTTGGGTCGCTGCTCTGGCGGCTGAGGTGGTAGGATAAGGCCAGGAGTAGACCACAAAACACAGAGAACAGTACTGGCACATGGGCGTCCCCCCAGGGTGCCTAATGTAAAAAAGTAAATACAACTATTAAAAAGAGAACTGTTTTCATCAATTCCCTCTCAGATGAGAGTCTCTGAAACAAAACTAAAATACCTCTACTTGAGTGTTTCGGTTCCACTTACATTGATAGCCCCGAGGCAAAATCCATAGAGCAAAGAAGCCCCCAGCAGGCTGCGTAGGAGGCTGAACAGAGAGGAGAGGGGGCTGGTAGTGGCTGAGGAACGACACACAGAAGACCAGGTTAAACTCTGGCAGTCTCAGGATTTCAGTCATATTTCTCTTCCTGCTCTACACATCATCCTCCCGTCTGTCTGTTCACGTTCTTACCAGTTCCACCGAAAATGTGCATGTCGATCTGCTCCAGCAGACACATCACAAAAGTGTTGACCTGAGGTAGCAACCCAAACAGGAAAATGACCGGGAAACACAAGGCAAACACTGTAGGACAAAACAAGGAAAACATTTTTAAAATGTAAAGAGAAAAGGTTAAGGTGCTGAGGCGAACCCAGATAACTACTACTCTATCATTGTAAAGGTTTCTATAGGCGGTGTCAATGGGATGGATTAGTGCTTTTCAATTTAAAGGATAGATTCAGTTATGGTTAAAACGTACGGATGAAAAATGTATTTTGATCGCAACTCCAAACATCAAATATCGACATCAAGGTGTTAATGTTATTGGGGAGCGTGATACTGACATGATACTACAGAGTCATGTTTGAACACTAACCGATGAGCATGTCCCTGATGCAGAGCAGCAAATGTGCAGAGAAGAAGGTGACTCCGTAGAGAGAGAAGGGTTGCAGGTTTCCAAAGCGCCCTGATTGGTCAAAGATCCAGATCAGCACACAGCACAGGCAGAAGTAGACCGGCCGACTGTATACGATGATCCAGTTATGGCCCTGTCAAACATCAGATAACGAAGGAGTCACAAACACAGTGCAACGGAAAGATGACACGTTTTGATTGGTTGTTTTTTTTGTACAAGCTAGCAGATAAAAAGGTGTAACTAATACTCACATGCATGGGAGAAGCTGCATCTGGTTGGACACTCTGAAACAGAGGCAGAGATATTAAGAAGCATCCGGTTAAGTAATAGGATGAGTACAATTGTCCCAAAAATGTACCTTCAGTAGAGAGTACTGGCAGCTGGCAATGACAAGGCAGAACTGGAAGACCCAGATGTCCCTGAAGAAGCCTTGGAACAGCAGTAGGAACCCCAAGAAGGCCACCAGACTGGCCAGCACCACAGCGAACACGTTCTCCCCCACACGCCGGTTCCTGGGAACAGAATGCAAAGACCTCAATAAGATTTGACAACGCTATTTCACGGCTCTCTAGATTTGAAAATATCACAGTATTAGATTGAGCGAATGAACATGACATTATGCTTAAGCTTAAGAGCGAGGGACCAAACAGAATATCTTCCCTCCTCTACTCCAACAGTCTTGCGTACCTGTCCAATAAGGCCAGGAGAGCCAACCGGTCATAACGAACCCTCAGCCACTTTCCGGGCAGCACCCAGAAGCGATAGTACTGTTTGGGTTTGGCTTTCTCCTCAATCATCAGAGTGTTTTCCTGGGACTCTTGTAGGGACTCGTGATCCAGATCAAACTATTGGTGAGAAATGAGTGATTAATTCAGAGGAAAAAACCACAACAAGATCTGTGAGAGTTCACTCTGATGAGGAGAGTCCTGACTTATCCACATGAGCATTTCTCCTTGAATTATCTGCTGCACCAAACATTTATAGACCGCTAACCTCAGGCATTTCCAGAGGCACCCTGCGCACCTGCATGCCCTGTAAAACCACAGGTCTGAGCTGGAGCATGGACAGGGGTGGAGCCCCTTCCTGGACCTCAGTGGAGGTGAAGCTCGAGGACTGGGACTGTCTCTCCCTCTCCCTCTCCCTTTCCCTCTCCCTCTCCCTGCAAGCGTGGAATATTAAAAAGGAATTAATTATGTTATTTAGTCATGATTGTTTTATAGCAAATTAAAGGCAAAACTGGTTATAACTTACTGGACTGGGTCTTCATAACCACCTCCAGCTGGTCCAAATGTGTAGGACCGTTTCACTCCTGTTAGAAAACAGACAGAAAACGTGTCATTTTCCAAAGACACATTTGTAGACGACACATTTGTCCAGATTTGTCTCAATCTTCTCATATTCCTCCGACTCACCACCCTCGTCGTAGAAATAGTGCACTGCCCCCTCTGATGTGTCGTCGAAGGTGGAGGCCTCATGGATGCCGCTGCGGGGCAGTAGGAGAGAGGGGACCAACGGTAAGGCCGAGGGAAGAGTGCGGGTCCGCGAATGAGAGGAGGTTCGAGCCCGCTGGAGGTCCTGAAGGCTACAGGAACAAAAGCATGTGTTGAATAAAAAATGTCTTACATTACATTTCATATTCAATAAGTCCTGCCGTGTAGATTCATATTTAGAATCCAAAATATTTCGCCTTAACACAGTGGTAAATCAATAAGGATACTGATGATGACACCCGTCAGCCGGACACCTGTAGACAGTTTTGACTACTGCAATGTTTAGGCAAGCATCAGCTATAACCCCAACTTGTCCTTGACTTACCTGGGAGGGGATCCCATGGTGGAGGGGGGCGGTGTAGGGTTGCTCCCAGCATTGTGTCTCCTGCGGATGGCCTGGGTCCTCTTAACACTGCTGACTGCGTCGTGTTTACCCCCGTCCTCCGGATCCATGGCTGGAGAGGGTTATCAGTTACATCAATGCAAAGGTTTGTATTACACTCTCAATGTACAGCTCACCATACAAGATAACTAACATTAGCACTAGAATTTACTATTGCCTATTTGCATTTTAAAAGTAGTACTTGTTCAGTTACTGCTGTATAGTTGGATGAAAAATCTTTGTCTTTTCATATCCTATTTACTTGCTCTTAGCCAATATATGGATCATATGTCACAAAATCCCTTATTTATATAAATATTTGAAGGTTTATCAAGATGTGTTAAAGTGTCCTTTGGCTGGATACTCCAAAACATATAGCATCTGATGCTAGTTTAAAAGTGCAGTACAGGAATGCCCTGGTGTTTTTGTTCTGTTTTTCCTTATGTAGCTTAAACACGTGTTTACGCGTTTCAGAAGGACAATAAATGATCCCTTAACATTACAAACATCCCAGGATTCTACCTTCACATGCTCCAAGTGTGGACACAATAACTCACCTCCTCCCACAGCTCCCTCTTCAACCAGCTCTTCAGCCCTCCAGCCCATCTGGTTACCCGTCCAAGAGCCTCCGAGAGAATCCAGCCGATGATGATGATGGTGATGGTGATGATGATGAGTTCCAGGAAAGCCGTCAGTGTGGATGGTGTGGGCTTCCAAATCAGACTTAGAGATGGTGAGCGTGCGGGGTGCAGGGGTGGAGGTGGAGGGCATTGTAAGCAGAGTAGAAGGCAAAGCTGCGGTGCTGTTCTGGCCTCCACCTGCCCCGTCCATACTGAGCACCCTTGCATGAGTCTTAGCACTAGCAGTGCTAGAAGAGCGTTGAGCAGCCCGAGAGTGAGAGGGGCCAGCAGTTTCAGGTAAATCCCCCTCCCTTGGAGTGGGCAGTTGAGTAGCAGCGGGGAGCGGGGCTGTAATGCCAGTGTTAGCGAGGTCCGGGGAGTAGCAGGAGGTAGAGGAACTGGAGTCATCATCATCATCGTCGTCGTCATCGTCGTCATCATCGGAGCTGTACCGGCGCTGAGAGCCCAGACTGGAACCAGCGCTCATATCACTGCCGTCGTCCTCGTCGCTGGAATCCTCAAACAGACTTTCACTGTAAGCCTTGGCCCCCAGCCGGCTGCGCACTGGGATGTAATCTCTGTGTTGTCTATGATTGTGGTGACGCCTGTAAGAGCCGCAGTCGAAGCTGCTACTTCCTGCTCCGGCTCGCCTGCGGGGAGCTTTCCTTCGGCCAGGCCTGTGCCCCACACTACTGCCGCTGGCCCGCAGCAGCTTCAAGTCTTTGGGGCGCACAACCTGCTGGGCTTGCAGAGCAGACTGGTCAGACAGTAAAAAGGGGGTGGAGGATATGGGCAGAGCAGGCTCAGAACAAACCAGACCCAGGGCCAGCCCTGAGGGCACTGAATTGGCTTGCCGAGGTGGGGGAAGAGGAGGAACTGGGACATTTCTGTCTAAATCAAAAGCCTCTGAGTGGCCACTACTCGAAGGGGAAGAGTTCTGGAGAGGACGGGGCTGTGCAAGTTCACAGGGTACTGGGGACAGATCCTCGCCTTCAACAAGTGTCCTGTCTAGCCCCTGGCTGTGGGAGAATTCTTTGGAAGGGGAGCGCAGTAGCACACTATCAGACAGATTATCAGTATCACTGCCCCCCTGTCCTCCCGGATCGTCTGAGTGTTTGGGGAGGTTGGAGCCTATCGCTGGTGCTGAGGCAGAAGCCTGTCCGTCTGTGGGCCGGGGCTGGCTGAATGAAGGACTCTCCAGCTGAGTGGAATCAGTCTTTTCACTGCGGTAACTGCTAACCGTACTGAGCGTCTCACGATCTGTGGTGGCGCCGCCCGCACTGAAACAGCTGTCTGTGGACCCGGCAGCGAGAGCTACCCCACTGCGGCTGCCCGGGTGCTCGGTGCCAGGTGCAAACGCCACTGGGTCAAGGCCCAAACCCAGGAGGTTTTCACTCAGCTCCTCACTTAAGCTGCTCTTTATGAGGGGGCTGAGTGGAGTATCCCCCAGGCTCTCAGATTCAGCAGAGGGGCCGAGGGGAGAGTAAGCCCCTAACCCATTGTCCTCAGGACTCTGTAAAGACAGTTGTTCTGGTAACTCCTCCACTTCCTGCAACTGTTCTTTCTCGCCTCCATCTTCTTGACTGGAGGGTGAAGGGGGGATGGACAAGCAGTCTCCAGCTTCACCAAAGCCACCGGACACCCCCATGAGTCCGGGGAAATCTCCTCCAAGAGCAGCAGCAATGCAGGTCTGAACCACACTGGGGGCCCCTGTACAGTAAAACAGACCAACATCAGATTCATATGCACCAACAAACACCCACAACTGCTTTGTGTTGTTTTATTATACACATTGATGCATGCACCACCATTTATACTGTATCAATATTAGGAGCCCTGCCTACAATGGGGTGTCTACATTATGTGTATGCTAATAGCCTGATCTCCTTATGAGCGTAACTTGTTTCCATACAGTAGGAGGCTGGGGTCTGGTCCTTTAATATTGTGACTTACTAATGGTATCCTGGGACCTCTGGCGTAAAATCTCCCGGTGAGCTGACGTAACAATCATATTATTGGTTCCTTGCTCCCGCATCAACTCTTTGATATCTGAAGAGGAATAAAGTCAATCAAAAACAGTGCACAGCCATCACAGGTTGAACTCTCATAGATCAGGCACTTAGGTTTACTTGCGTGAGGACAGAATTAGATTCAAGATTACACATCATGTACTCGTGTCAATTCTAGTGAGCAGCATGAAAACATAGACTTAGATATTTACCCTTAGTGCCCCCTGTATCCTCCAGCTGGGGTAAAAACTCCTGAATTTTGAGGACAAAAATAACAGTTAGTGCTTTAAAACTAACTCATATTTACATATTAACTCATATTTACATATATTAATAAGGAGATGACAACATTTCTGAATATATTTGCACAGAAGATCGGCAGAAGAATTAAACAAAGGTTATGAGTTAATATTTGAGGCATACTATAATTATTAAGTAAAATAATAGGTAGGATTGGAGAAAATATGGCAGGAGATAAACGCCTGTGTGCTATTATAAAATATGGGGATCCTCACCGACACCTGGTTCAATCCAAACAGAGAGTGCTGGGAGCTACAGCGCACAGGGGGGGTTGAGTTGACCTTCCGAAACACAGTCATCTCCACACCAACATGACTATCCCTGTGAAAAAGTTACACATACAGACATTTGAAAGGATGTAGCATGTCAAAGCGTTGTGATTTAATAACTGTTCACCGAAATGAGTCAGAAAAACTCTTACCTGCGGTGATTCCCGTCAAGGGCACCTGAACCTTCATCTCCGTCTTCTGTCTTTGGCGCTTCTGCTGTGAGTGAGGCATGCTTCTTCTCTACAATCTCCCCAAGGTCGAACATAGTATGAAGCCTGTAGTTCACCACCTTAATGGCCGTGAAAAAGACTGCCACTACAGCAGAGTACACGCCTGCAACCACCAAGCTAGGAGGAAGAGCCTGAGAGGGAGGAGTGGAAAAGCAAAATGAAAGTCACTGAGACATTCATTTGACCACAACTGGCAAACAGTAAAATCCACATTTTTAAAAGAACATTTCCATTACTCATAGGAAGTCGGACAGCTTGAATATGATACCATGTCACACTAAAGAAGCTAGACATGAGTGGAACAAATATTAAAACGTTAGAGTATTTACCAATACAACAGAATAGGTTGTTACGGTTATTTAGTTTTTAACCCTGTTGTAAACATTGGTTATGCTTGTAAATATTTTTGCCAGGCCTAATGGCCAGCAACTATGCACCACAATATGTTGGGCCGATTTAAAAAAAATGAACATTGCTTAAAACACTTTAACAATGAACTAGAATGATAATGATCGCACACACTGTCAGTTGTCAATTTGCATAAGCTCTTGCTATGCTTCCCTGGCAAAACTTTGATGACCTACATCACTTACTGCTGTTTTGCATGCACATGGTTTTATAATAAAGACAGATGATGTGATGCATTCACTTTCATTTGATCAACCATGTAGTGCATAAAAATGCTTTATATGGTCGTGTGCTTGAATTTAGTTGTTCCTTCATTTATATGGATACACTTGCAAACAACCTGCTGTGAAAATGTGCTTACCATGTACAGAAGAAAGGGAAAGGCCAGGAGAAATATCCAAAGGTAGAGGTGGAAGCAGTTGGAGAACGTGCTCTGATGTGGGTCCACATACCAGCCTCCAGTGAGCGAAGCCCACACACCCTGCCGCAATATCTGAAGCGCTTGGGAACCCATCTCCACCTTTAAGTTCAACCAGAAGCTAAAATGCTTCCACCAAGGCCGTGGTTAAAAAAAACTGTTCAGCCACAGTATCCTGTGTCTACGATGGCACTTCCATTGGGGATGGCAGGTTAACAGATACTGTTTCATCAAGGACAACAGTTCTGAGTCTTGGATATGTACACTTCAGTTGTGGTCAAGAGTCCTTGCATATTCTTGAGCCAGTATGTCCTCGCTCCCTGCACCAACGCTGCCACCCTCTAGCCTAATCCTTGCTGGGTAATCGGGTGAGTGACTTTTTGGCACATTGGTAACCCATTGAATGTATGAAAAAACATTCATCTGAAAGAAAGATCAAAACTTGTTTGGTTTTCTTATGAAGCTACATTTTAAACATTGCATTCAGTGGACACAAATTATTGCTTGACAATAACCCAATCTTAAAAGTACACTAAGTCACAAAATAAGTTCAGATGTAGTAAAGAAGTGTTTTAACTGTCCAGATGCACATGGCACATCTTTAGATAAACACCTTAAAGAATGTGTCTAGTTGTTTTGGTTTACTCTGAGTAAGCTACTTCCTTAAATTCCGAATGATTACAACACATTGAGGTTTTCGGTGTTGATTTTCAACTGATCTTGAATTAGTCAGCAAAAGATCACAATACACATGGGACTATATATCTGTTTTATATTAAGCGATATCTTTAATTATTGATAACTTATACAAGGGATCAACCATTCATAGTCATTTGACCAGCTACTACAGTAGAGTTGTAGAATGTTTAAGTGTTCACTAAAACCACAGATTAGAATGGCTTTAACTGACACTGGCACACGCTAACGTTACAATCATTGCAAACTTGTTTGTCAGTTGAGGTCTTCTAGCCAAAACAAGTAATCGGGGAAGCTGTATAAAATAGTCGATATATCTCTCAGATTTCCGAGAGGATGACAGAGTTTAAAACTCCCTTTTCTCCACTAATGGTGTGCCAGCTAGATTAAGTTTTCTGATTGACATTAGCAAGCTAGCAGGCAATTTAGCCTAGCTCACGAATATCTCTATGCATTTGTTCTCCGTAAAATTGTAACTGCTCATCTAATAACGCCTTCAACCACCTCGGTGGATATGAAAACACGATTGGCAGCAGCAGCATGTTACTGCACACTAACTGACAAACATTAAACATCATTGGACTGCTTGACGCTAGTTACCGGCTAATGCTAGGCCGCATACATCAGCATTTCATCCTGGGTAATGTCCCTATCGTTAGCAGGGGAAATGTAACGCCAACCGTCAACAACAAGTTAGCTTAACCGCTGGTCGCTAGGCGATTGTTAGTTGCTCGTCGTTGGCTAATGTTAGCTTGATAGGTTTGATAATTGTGCTTACAGTAAAATGTTTTCCACATTTGGCTCAAACCTTACAATTAGCATTAGTTGTCCAGCTTGGCTCATATCCTCCTTCCGCATCCAGTCCTTGAAAAATCTCAGAGCTTTCCTTCTCAGGATGCTAGCGAGCCTTTCCAAAAACTGTAGCTTACTTTTTGCTTGCGTTGGCTAACTTGTCATTTTTTCCTGAGGGCCCCCCATCCTCTTTGGTATTAAAGGTTGACAGACATACATCGGGAGCGCAGGTCCTCTCTCATGACGGACGACAGCTGTTTCTTGTTGTAAACGGAGCCTATGTTAAAATGTTTCCACAAGCTAGCTAACTGGATAGCTAGAGCTAGCTAACAACTAGTTGACACACACGCACGGACCTACGCATGCACGCACGCACAAAGAGCGATCAAGAGAGGGAGAGAGAGATTCCCATGGCGCTGATTGGTTGTATACAGTGACGTCATGGGAAGGGTTTTTAAGAGAGAAATTGATGTGAATTGTAGTTCATGCCATGAATGTATTTTATTGATGTCTAAAAAAATATGCCCTTTGCCCAAGTGCTTTTTTTTACTGGGACTATACAGAGAAGTATGGACAATGAGATTGTGGTTGTTGGAGCTTGACATGCTCTCTTTGGTTAAAAAGTCGGACACGCATGGGCCTCAATTAGACAGAAAAGGTTGTGCAGGTACTTTTTCAGATTTAAAAAACACTACTACATTAAGTGTTTTGACAACTACTGCAGTAACTATTGTAGAAGTATTTCAATTCATTATGGACTATTTAAAAGCTAAACTGCTCAGAGACATCAGATGTGTCCTTTCGCCGTAGTAACAATTCTTTTTTAGCCTCAGACATAAACTAAATGTATTTCTAATGAGGATGAGGCCAAAATTGGTCATTGCCTAACAACGACATACTTCTAATCTCTACTGCACCAACAGTTCTGTTAATAACAATAAAATCAAAGAATTGCATATAACTATTGATGCACTAACTTGTGCTAACTAAATGGCGCTTGAATCTACATAGAGGACCCGCCCACGATTCAGTTAAATAGGATATCCACCTCTGCTACAACCAATAGAACCGACAGTTGGCAAATGATTTTGAAATGTTTATTCTAATGAAGAGGGTGTTTTATTAAACATTTTAAGGATTGTGATATCGAACTCTTATTCTCCGACGAAAAAGCAGTATAACTATGATAGCGATGCTCATCAGAAAAAGGACCTATGAACAACGTGTGGGCAAATACACAGCTGTGAATGCTTTTGTTAGAACAAGTGGGAGTATGTTATTCGCTCCTTTTATAGCTTTTTGTGATATTAGCCTTTAATTTTAATGCTCATCTGGGCTTCAAATAACGAACTTTCTTACAACTGGTGCCCTCATGGCAATGTAGAGTCAGACGTAGACCGGGATTTGCATCGCATCAATAAGACACCGGATTGGATCCCATTTAAAAAGGTGAGCAGTGCCTGTTTATTTCAAAATCTGCATAGTTTATATAGCATTTTGAGATGCGAGTGTCTGGAGGTGAGTCGTTAATCATGAACTGGCTATTTAAAGTTAAGAACTGAATATATTGAAATTAACCGGGGTGCGGTCCTGGGTTTTCCAAAGCTTTTTGTTGTTTGTTTGTTTGTCTGTGTTTGTCCTTTTTACGCCGGAATTAGAATGAGATTTAGGTAAAATTAATACGTAAATATCGATTAAAGTTCGGTAACGTAGTGCTAATTAAAATTGGCAGCGTAGATTCAGATTAAGGTTCTGGAGCGTATTTCGGCATTGATAGTATAATTTTGTGATAAAGTACGTTTAAAAAAGTCCTAATAGGTTAAGGCCTAATCGAGTGATTAGTGAGTGGGTCAGTAAATGTAATCTTTGCGACAGAATTACGTTGAGAATTGTGACGACATTCCAATAGTCTCTGATTAGCGTGTTGCGTTATTGAACAGTCATAGTTGGCAAATAGTGTTAATATTAAAAGGAAGACCTCTTTTGTCTGAGAGGCGTAGCTTGGGGTTAAATTCCTCGAGACTACTGCTTGTTGAAGGGAACAAATCAGGGTGAGAGCACAGGTTGGAGTCCTGACGTCATTACTGATTCTGGAACTTAACAAAGCATAGTTCATAGATTTAGAAAAGATTTGTTTTATGGTACCAACTACAACGAGAAGAGCTGAGGTTGAAGTCCCTTCTCTATCTGCGATTGTTTTGAAGAGTACTTAAATTGTTAGGGCATGGAGAATTTCTAAATTATTAGTGTAGGGTTAAGTGTTATGTGTAATCGTAATCAGAGAGGGTTTTTTTTAAAGAACCAAGCAGTGTTGGTCCTTTTTGAACTGTGCTGTTTTGCTTGAAACCGTCTGGAAACGGGTTCTCTATTCCCCTCCCCCAAAGTCCTTTGTCTTTAATAGGCTAACCTAGTTAGCGTAGTCTGTTAGCATCAGCCATTAACAGAAAACTTCAGAGGAAGTAATGGTCAGAGAGGCTAAACCAGTCAGGAAGTAGCCAATAAAGACGGGGCAGAAAGAAAAAACAGCGCCCCTACTGGATGAATTAATATATATCCAGTATTATTTCAGGAACAAAATAGCACCCTCTGGTGAGGGGTATTGAATAGTGTACATTGAGGTCCAAATGGTAATGACAGAAATCTTGCAAGAGAACGCACAAACCATCCGGGCAACATGCGGTTATATGTGCCAACTACCAGCAACTCCCGCAGAGTTTTGCAAATAGATGTGTCTCTGTTATTATGGTAGTGATTTTATATTGTTTGGTGGATCCGGTATGTCTGGACCTATTGGTTAATCTCACAAGAGATGAAAGAACCAGAGAGGTAATGAGTATGAATAACAATAGAGCTAAGGCTGATGTTTATCTTCAATCCAACACCAGTTTTCCCATATGGGAGTTACAGTTTAGGACAGATACATTGAAATTAAGAATGATAAAAACAGAGAAAGCACAAATGGCAAGAACACAATTACACTTTAAAAGAGTGAATTCTCTACCAACAAGAAGCAGATGGTGGGGAGTTAGAGGTTAAAGGATGAAAGGTTACTAAGATCACAGAAGAGAGGTAACTCTCTGATAAGACTGAGAACATAACAGGGGGGTGAAGCTGTGTTGAGCAATAACCATAAAGATAAAGCCTGTTTGAGTAAGAGAGGGGATTAAGGCCATTAAGGGGGGTGTAGGCGACACCCAAATCTTCTTGTAAGACCAAATGCTGTTATCATGTAAATTAACTTTGATGTTTTTCTCACACAGAGAGGAGACTCAGGAGTCATCTGTCTGTAAGCAGTAGAGAAGAGAGGAGAAACATTTTACAGAACGGGAATTAATTATAAGAAAGTGCTGTTAAAAGAAGTTTAGCGATTATTAATATAGATAAAAGTGTTAACACTAGTAATTATGAAAATAAATACAGGAGTGAATCGTATGACTACACTTGAATCATTTACATCTTAGTGATCTGTGAATATGCTCTGCTGGGTTGTACAGGCTAAGTTAAAGGGATTTTAACTTTTTGAAAAAGCATTGGAATGTTTTTATTGTAGAAGAAAACAGAGACCGTACAAATATAATGTGTGGGAATATGGTTTCTGGATGTGAATATTTAAATTATGGGAGAAAATAGTTTCCTAAAGGAGTTAAGTCAAATGCATTTGAGAGATGTTATTATTAGACATTAACTTGTTATTACAGTAGATGGCATTTAATACACAAGACAGAACACATGCTTAGTTAAAAAAGTGAAAATTAAGTGGACTTATTTAACCAGTGTGTTGAGATTCATAGATTTAAAGAAAGCTGCCACCTGGACTGCAGCCTCTGCAATCTGGTGACAGACCCATGTCCTCCTGAAATAATGCGAAAGACCATCCCCCACGGAGATTTCCTGACTAATTCAATAAGAAAGGAAGGCAAAAGCAGGGCTTTGTCTGGAACTGCATCCGTCTGCTTCTCCACCCAGGTCAGCAACAAACATGCATCATGCTGATTGACAGAGATCTACTCATCACCAGTCCCTCTGATAAGAGCACAGAGGTCCAGAGCAACAAGGGTTGATTCAGAGCACAGATTCTGATGGACAATGAGACACATGAAAACGGGGGTTCCGTCTCCCATGAAAGACATCAAGAGACGGTGATCGAGCAGACCCATGCTGAAATGAAAATCCGCACAAGGAGAGAAGCTTGATGTGGAATGCAGGTTCAAAAAGTCAAAGACTGTCAAAAACCAGATGCACAGGAAGGGGCGAAAAGGTCAATCTGCAGAATCTAAGGAGGTCGGGGTCATCAAGCCAGAGAGCAGAGGTGGCAGGAAGGGGATTTCGAATGGGTGAGTTTGTGTAAACACATTCACTCACATAAACACATAAGTGGAACACATTTAAAGAATTTGAATTGACTTTGTAAATTTAAGATCAAATATCGAATGTTTTATTACATAACATTTTATAGATTGGTAAAAGATATTTGAAAAAGGGAAGTTTTTAAAGTAAAGGAGTAAATAAATCTGTAACACATTATTATA
Source organism: Eleginops maclovinus (assembly GCF_036324505.1). Lineage (NCBI taxonomy): Eukaryota > Metazoa > Chordata > Actinopteri > Perciformes > Eleginopidae > Eleginops > Eleginops maclovinus. The sequence goes on from NC_086359.1 coordinate 5,183,163, forward strand.
GGGGGAAATTATAGAGATAAGCAAGATCCACTACACTTTTGGTAGAACCTGTTCAGGAGTCAGGAGAACAGAGTAGGAACATTTAATCATGTTAACCTATTAATATTTCAGAGCCTATATCGAGGTGTGACTTTGGTAAAATTAAATTGTGGGAGTTTTGATCTACAGAAGGAGAGAGATTTAGTACACACTTGATCTCAGATATGATACTTAAATGAAACAAACTTGTTATAGTGATAACTCCAACATTAGATACCAGACCAGGTCCAATATAATTAACCAAGTGAATGGAAACCATTATTAAAGTCATTCCTACTTTAAACATTCTTATGGATTAAAGGTGTAATTGTAACATGTCAAAGCTCTCATAGTTCCACACATTACTTTCCTGATTAAAGACTTGAAATATTTTTCAAGAAGACTAGAATTGATCATAAATAATGGAGTATATTAAGAGAATCGAGCAGAGTCATACAGATCCTAATAATGTTTTGATTTAAGATAGTGGGTATGTGAAGAGTATTGGAAATAAGATCTATTAGAGATTTTTGTATGAATTCGGTGGTGATAAAGATCCAGTAGTTTAAAAAAGGAAGTAATGGCTTAACAATTACTTAACTTAACATGAGGGAAGCAGTTTTTGTTAATGTAATCTAAGTAAAGTATATTGAAGTAAGTTGTTGTTGTTCTTTAGAAGGTTTCACACAAGCTGCGACACTAGATGTGTGCAATATCTCAACAGTTTTGACATTATATATTGTGGTAATAAAGCTGTCGCTTTAGGAGGTCAAAAAAGCAGTGACCTACACATCTGGCATATGTTCATTTGACAGGTTAATGTGAGTAGATTGGAATGTGCATACGTCCGGGACGTCTCTACATAACCACGGCGCTGTCCTAATAGAATGATAAGACATATTTTAAAAACAGTACTAATTAAAAGGAAACTTATAAGTGTTTTTGTAAATGGAGAGTGTGACGGAATAATTAAAGACTCTGCAGAGCATGACGTGACCAGAAGACTGAGACCGAGTGACCTTTGACCGGGACTGACTGTTGTTTTACAACAGCACTGTTGATGACTGACTCTGGGTTGACCCTGACCAGACCCGACTGTGTGAGTGAGAATGAATGTTTGCATCTGATCAATGCAATTGCATGAGTTTAGAGAGGAACAGAGACTAACTGAGCATGTTCTGAACTAACACAAACTAAATCCAGAGATTTTGTTTCTTTCAGGACTGATGGATGGTGAGAGACACTCTTTAACGGGAGAGTTTGATGTTTGAACAATAATGATTTGATGTGTCTTTGAATTTTTGCTTAACTAAAGTTCTTTTTCTCAACCGGGTTTTTGTTACACCTCTTTGTTAAGATGTGTAAAAAGGGGGAGTGGCAACATGTTTGCTCAACAGCGTGATTGTTTAAATTACAATTCCATGATTAACAATTCAATTTTTTATAAATGATGTTATTGTTTCCATTTCTTTACATTTTTTACAGGAAAAGCAGAATCAGTTGCCGAGAGGCTGCTGACAGATACAATTCCAGAGTGGAACCTATGAAAGAAGTTCACCTGTGATAATGATATTGAATTTGTAAATGGTTTTTTAACAGATATGATACCTGGGGATAGTAGAAGTATGGAGATAACAAGAATATTTAAAGTTAAGCTAAACATATGATGTGATGAAATGGGACCTAAGTTAGTCAGCGCCCTTTCTCTAGTAGAGATTGAGAAGTATCAATGGTTCAGAGGTTTTGCTTGTAATATGCACAGCAGATACAGCATATAGGTTGTCAATGTAAATCTTATATCCCAGGCTCCTCCAACTACTCGATATACATGGTCCAGGTACGATGAATAAAATAGTGGAACAAAGGGTAAGGCTCAACTACAGACAGTTGGAGATTATGAGTATAAGGAGGGTGATAAACACAACAATAATTTCACAGATGTAATCTAAGTTCCTAGGAAAAATGTGATGACATTTTGTTGGAATTCTGATTTCATGTCCCAGCTCTCTAACTTCTAAACACTAACAGGTAGAAGCAGTTTGTCTGGTGCCTAAGGAGGGATTTCTGCACATGATTCAGGCAGAGATCGACATGGAGTTTGGCACAGGAGAAAGCTGGTACATCCAAAGAGGTTATGTGATTGGCAGGAACGGGAAGCCGTGGGTAATTGATTCTGATACAGAAGTATATTTCATCCACACCTTTTCAGGAACAACAGCCAGGAAATTCATTCATTCTGGCTGCATCATGGTTTTACTGGGTCTTATTCTATCTACACATTCAGTGTATCCTTCTCCAGAAATGAGAGGAGTTGACATATTGCATTTTGACTTGAAATGGGGATTTTAAAATGTAGGAATAATTTAGATACTTATTGGAAATTCAAAGCTAATTGCAATATGTAACATAATTTACCGAAGGAAGTTGGGTATTTCATTTTGTTTGTAATTATGGCACAAGCCAATAACGTTTTGAAGTCACGTTAGACCATAAGGAATTTCCAATGACGGGAACAAATGTTGCACAACAGATAATACCAGATGAGCATAACTTTCATAATTTACTTATTTTGTGTTTTGAAACAGATAAGAAACATACAGGTTGTTTCAACGAAATACAGGATGGTTTGAATGAGTGGTCGAATTATTTTTGATTATGTGACTGGTTGGGATAAAAATAACAGAAAGCTTGCAGTTACAAAGTTGGGTAAAATGAAGTGTTATCCCCCGAGAGACATAAAATAGGAGGAAAGGTAAATGACAGAGTGTGTTTGGTACGGTGAAAGCATGAAATGGTATTGGATGATCTATTCAAAGCAAGGGGAGAAACAACTTCATTTCATTTACTATTAGGGGTTGAGGTTCCTGGAAAAGTTCCTATGTGCTCGGTTTTGGTAGAAATAGCTGAGCCCCAAGCGGAGATAGTCCCTGAAACGGCAGATTCAAATTCTTCCCTGAATGCAGTCCCTCATATAGGAACAGCGCAGGCTTATATACTGGATAATAATAGACTGGTGACATATTTGAGTACATCGACTGTGCAGAAGGTTATAGCGGTGGAAATATGGTATGAAGGCACTAATGCATGGTTAAGACTGGGTTGTGTATGCGGTAGAACAAAGCAGGCTCTACTGATCTTGCATTGATGAGGCAGTATGGGAACGTTACGATGGTGAAATTCCACAACAGCAGTAACCAGCCAGGACCTTCTTTCAGGAATTGCTGTGGCTGACGTACAATACCCCAGGGCAGATGTTTGGTGGTACAGTGGTACTAAAATTTTGTGTCCAGGCATTCCCCATGACTGGCCTGGAACATTTGCACTGGTGTAGTTGGTGAGAGGGAGTTTAAAGCTAGAAACCAGATAACTGCAGGATTCGAATCAATATTTCTTTGGCCTACAATCAACAAGAATGTAGATTGGATCAACTATATTTACTACAACCAGCAGAGATTCATAAATTACACCCATGATGCAGTAAGGGGACTGCACGTACAGTTGGATGGAACCAGTCTGATGGCCTGGCAAATAGGGTGGCCTTAGATATGTTTTTGTCTAATAAAGGAGGTGTTTGCAGACTAATTGGAATCTTGTGCTGTGTTTTCATCCCAAATAACCCTTCCCCAGATGGATCAGTAACCAGAGCGTTAGAAGGACTTACCGCCCTGGTCATCGAGCTAGCAGACTATAGTGGAGTAGAGGACCCCTTTGTAGGAACGTTAGAAAGCATGTTCAGTAAATATTAGACTCCGATAATGAATCAATGTTATTCAATGCAGGAATGGATACAATCTTGGTACTAAGTGGATGTTGTTACATACTATGTATTCGCACTTTAGCGGACCAATTGATCACCACGGTCCTCTCTAGTGAGCAAAAATAAAGGTCAATTTCTCTTGAGAAAACAGTTACATTTGTTAATTGAAAAACAGGATGATCCTATCCCTTATTCAGACCATGAGCAAGATGAGTTCGTCTGAAGGAAGTGTCTTATAAGTTCTTATTACTGTATACATGAAATGCTCTATAAACTACTCCTAGGATGTGATTAATCACTTATTACAACTTGGTATTATATAGTAGAGTTGATTGTTGTTATGATTTACACACAGTTCATTTATTTTTTTATATATAGGATCATATTGAATAAGTGCATTTACACTGGACTAGAATCGAAAATGATCTGTTTACCTCATCACAAGATATGAAAGGAGGGAATTGAAGAGTTTACGCATTTAGGAAATTGCTGCTATTGTTCTAGGTGCCATTCCAGGATTTCAGCCACAAGTATTCAATAATAAAAGATTGTATGATCATGTATAACTTTTAACTATACAATTCTGTATTATGCAATATTCAAATGGAGAACATATTGATTATATTATAGTTTACACACCGTTTGAAAGGTGTGTAAGGAGGGATTGTTAGAAATAATCAATATATTAGAGCGGAACTTTAAAAGATAATTCACTGTTTCTGGACGGATCATATTTGTCCATTTCCGGTAGTATTACAGGATGTTGTTTTTAGCCTCAGATAGCATAAAGCTAATATTGTTTTGTATATATGAGTAGAGGGAGAAGGACCAGTGGAGTTGCATACTAAACACACCGCCTCTACCTCTCACTCATTGATGCTGCAATGATACAGTTGCCTGTTTAATAACTGATAAACCTCCTAAGAATTGCATAATAGACTATCGTAGATGACAGCTCCAGGACTTCGCTAACAAGATGGCGACGGTGACGTCATAAGAGGACCCGCCCCGACGACGTCAGCCTATAGAGGAGGATCCAGCCCCCCCGCTACCAACCAATGAGAGCACGACAGCGGGGCGCGTCTGATTTTGAAGTTGTTTATTGTATGGTCGGAAAGGGGTGGTTCTATAAAACATGTAAGGATTGTGAAATCGAGCTCTCTTTTGTTCCGGACCGCCAGACAGTAACTACTGATGAGCTCCGCTCAGTCAGTGGCCTGTGGACGCGTGTCCCGGGCTATTGAGCCACAGCTGTGAAGCTTTTGTAAAACCTACCGCTGCATCCTTTTATTAAACACTCCTTTTATAATTTTTAAGGGAGTTTTGCTTTCTTTATTTTAAACCGTCTCCTGGGCTTCAAATAAACGAACATTTCTTACACTATCCTACGCTACTGCAGAGCTATTCTCTATTCCATTATGACTAATATTAAAAGTGTTGCAAGTCTAAACTGCACCAGAAACACATCCAGAAAGTGTTCTCTTTCGCAACGTGTACAATTCTTTGTGCTATTTTCAGACATTTTTTAACAAAGTATCCTAATGCAAAGCGATGGGGCCAAAATTGTCATTGCATAATCAAAGAAAATATTCTAATCCTCTACTTCACCAACAATAGTAATACAGTAACAATAGAAGCCAACGTCTCAATGGATCATATTGATGCAATAACTTGTGCAAACCTTAAATGTTGCAGCTTGATATTTCTACATAGCTTCGTCTACAATAGATTAAAAGTTAAATATTGTGTATTATTCTTAATCTGCTAAGCAATTAGTAACTACAGTTGTCAAATACATTTAGTGGAAATGGAAAATTCTAATTCTAATGCAAGTACTTTTTTTTTACATCTGACATACATTTGATAATGCATTTGGACGACCTTTAACCTCTTATTCTCCACAAAAAGCAGTATATAAACTTTGTATATAGCGAATGTACTCTCAGAAATAAGGAACTAAATAAAAAACTGTGGCACAAATACTTACAGTCTGAAGAAAATCTTGCTTGATTGTTGAGGGAACAAAGGTGGGAGTGGATGTGTCATCTGGGCTTCTCTTGTCATAGCTGTTTTGTTGAATTAGCCTTGTGACATTTTGGCAATGCTCAATAGTGGCTTCTCGTATCCTCCAACTACTCTCCTTCATGCCCAATGTCAGCACAGATCAGACGTCACCTAGACCGGACCTGCACCGACAATAAGCCCACAGGATTGTTCCCCATCTGTCTCGACACAAACGGGCTAATGGGACAGGTGACCTCGTCTAAATTCTTGTCTTTTGTGATAAACCTCATCTGCTCTCACAGAATAAATGATGGCTGCTTTTGGGGGGGGGGGGGCAAGTACGGTCTATACATCACTCTGGTGTTCAGTGATGTGAAGATAACCTTCCCTCCATCTTACAGTTCCTTGTGTTCTCAGCAGGGGGTAGTCAAACAACTCAAAACACGTTACTGCTGGCAAGCATACAGATGAGTGTTTTCACCCAAGAGATGGTTTGAATATGCAAGTCATGTGACACATTTATCCAGAACAAATGGGTGAATAAATTAATGATCAATTGGCAATGTTGTCAATTTTGAAGTAAATAATACATGCTGATCTATTTGAGACAACACTTGTTGCAAGGAGATTATTTTTCTAGAATTTGAAGCTTCAAAATATGGTCAACAACATTATCAGTATAGTACAGTATCCTACTGATATTCCTGATGTTAAATAAAGTGTACTTACTTTAATATTATAACAGAGGCTGTTAAATCATACATTTATACTCTCCTAATATAATAATAGCTACTTTACTTCCTATAATTTGATGGCCCCTTTTAGACACTGTGCTTAGTAGATGCCTACACCTATCAAACACTCATCTTGAACGTGTAAGTTTCTCAGGTCATGTCACTTTCAGCAAAGACTATTATCTAGTCCTGAATAATTGAAGTGGCCCTAACCATGGTTCAAATGGCTTTATACATGATTTTATTTGTCGTAATCTGCTTGGTTGAAATACATTTTTGAAGTACAGAGTGGACCTGCAGGAAAGGGAACATGCAGAGAAAACCCTTAAACATGTCATACCCTATTAAATAATGGTCATCTTGGCGCTACTAAAACACCATAACTACGCAGCGCCTGAGTGAGGAAGAGAGAGGAGAGAGAGAGAGAGGAGATGATGATGAAACCCCAGTGTAAGACACGATTTTAAAACACATCATGACCTGCAATTTGTGTGAAATGCTGTTTCTTCATGTTAAACACGTTAAACTATCTTGTTAGCAAAGTATGACCATTTTGAAATGACATCACTGTTAATTCTTTGTGTTCTTTTATCCCAAAAGATTTGCAACTCAAAGTGATTATCCCTAGTGGATAGATTAGTACATTTCGTTATAAAAAACAAGCCTTATACCCTGATACGGTTACTATAATTGTAATCTCTGTTCAATCTTAATTCCCCTGACTTTCAAACTCTGTCCTTTAGATGTGTAGTCTAAATTACAAGACAAATCGAGTGCATTTTCTTTGTGAAGAAGCAACACACAACACGGGTGTGTACAAAGTATATAATCAAGTGTATTTTCATCTTTATCCACGTTCTGTACACATATTAAGATCCATTTCACATGAACACTATACAATAGCAATGAGTGAGGAATGGAATATTTTCTGAGTGCTGAGCAGCTCATGTTGAATGGCACTTTCATAAAAAATAACAGGAAATCACAGAGCATGAATAAGTAAATGTAGACATAACTCAACAGAGAAAATGGCTTTATATTTTCAGATCCATTGAGTAACAGATTCAGCACATATAAAATGCACGATGCAACAAAACAAAACATTTGTTTGTTCCATCCTTGTGTTTTTCCTGCATAATCTGAACTGTCAATAATGCAAAAACAGAAGATATTTGCAGCTCTCAGAGGAAAGTGTGCTTCTCGTCTGGATTTAAGTAAAAGGCAATCTAAAATGTAATGTGTTAAGAGGAGTGGTAACAAGATACATCGAAATATCAATACAATTCACAAACCCTCAATTATTCATCTCATAGAATAGTCTCTTAGTAACTGATAGAAAAAACAATACATGTTTGGCTGCTTTACAAGGAGTATTTATGTCTCAAATATATGTTTACATTTCCCGTGTGCTTTTTGAATGATCCCGTGACAGTTTGGAGAAAGATAGAGATCAAGCGTGAGCCATCCTCTGGTGAGACGGGCTGCTTCTCCGTTTCCAAGAAGAAAAACTTCCTCAAATGGGATTCTGTTTTCCTACAATTCCTGTGAAGATCGGGCGGCGGGCAGCGGTTCTGATGTGATAGTGTGTGAGGGGGTGGCAGAGCATCTCAGACGTTTATTCTTCTTCATACCTGTTCTCCTTCGGACACAATGCTTTTGCAATTGGCTAACCTCTATATGTACATACAAGCAGTGTTTACAGAGAAATACCTTCACTGGTGTAGACTGACTTCATCACATGTATCCTGACTGTGAGATCTCACGTAAATAAAGTATCTGATCCATCATACTATCAGGTTCACTAGCCGGAGTACGTAGAGTGTTTAATTATTCCTCTTTTTGAATGCCATCTTTGTCTCCAGGAGAGCTAAATACCATGCTTCATTTATGATACTGCACCAGCAACATAATACCGTCTCTCGTGGACAGAGGCAGAGTGACTCGGGGGTTTAAAAACCACATCACATAACATGGAGACTGCAGAGATGATGTCTGATCCAAATAAATGTGCTTTCATTTCGAGTGTAGTCAGAATAACTTGGGTGCTTTCCGCTCATCTACCGTGAAAATTCAATAACTGCCCTGTTCTGCTTCATATATCACGATGGGGACATTGAGACTTGAGATAGAGCGTTACAAAGAGGTACAAAGAAGACATTTACGCAAATCTGTCCAGTCGTTCTCACACTTTCTCCACTGTACCATGCTATATACAAAGCCAAAATGGGTATGCCTCTTCATATTTTGTTGAAAACATTTTAGAAAAAAATGATACACTAACAAAGAACAGGTGAACGCATACCGGGTGCACATTATGACCCGGGGAATTATTCAGATCTTGTGCTGTAGAGGAGGATTTTTTTTATCATTGATAGAAGTTGGGCAAACCTTGACTTTTGAAAAAAATGAAAAAAGCAAGCATTGCTTTGTGCAGTTGTTTTTTGTGGCCTGTGGAAATTTCTCTGATGGTCGACCTGACAAAACCGGGGAGCGAAATGAAAGCATCATCCCTCTCATCCTCTTGTCTCAGTCCACAGTTCTCTCCTCTCTCAGACGTAATATTCTTTGTCTTTGTTCTTTTTGCCTTTTGTGATTGCCTTGGCCACAGAGGCCGTTGCTGTGCTTTTGTCTTTGATCACTGCTCCGTTGCCCTCCACAGTGGAATTGTTGGCAAAATTGTGGCTCTGGTCTGACTGGTAGGAGCCCTCATCCCGGTTGCGGTACTTGTACATGGCATAGAGGAGTATAAGAATGCAGAGAGCAGCAGCAGCCACGATACCAACCACCATCCCCGTGGTGCTGCTGGACTCCCTGATCACCTCCACGGCACCCGGCTGGCTGTTTTCATCAGAGGCTGTGGGGTTGGCTGTGGGCACATGGGGAAAATTGGGGGGGTAGGTTAGTCCTGGTGTGTTTCGGGAGGAAGGAGGAGCAGGAGGCAGAAGCACCTGGTCACGGGTGTTCATTTTGCCTGCGGGGATGTGGAGCTTGTCAGGGTTGGTGGTGGGAACATAAGGAGGTAGGGTGCGGGGTTTCTGGACTCTACCCTCACCATCGATGGGAGGTGGAGGAAGAACTGTCCTGTCAGTGACCATGGGGGAGTTATTTTTGTAAAAGTCTTCATCATCCGATTCCGTCATCTCCCCAGAGCCGAAAGCTGACACCTCCACAGGGTCACCACAGTCTTCCTGGTCCGGGGGGCAGGAAGGGTGAGGAGGGAGTATCAGGGACTCTTTGGTGGTTTCAAGTGGGGAAAGGAGAGTAGGGGGAGGAGGGATAACGGGGTAATGGGTAGCGATAGATGGGGGCTCAAGGGAGTCCACTGTTATAATAGGCAACACTAATTCACCTCCTAAAAAGGAAACAGAAAAGGTAGGGGATCCTAAATTAGAATGGCATTACAATTTTAATTCAGGCTGTAAACTTGTGCTCATTAAAATAGAGGCACAATCTGCTCATTATGTAGAATTTTACTGAGAAATTAAACTAATATTAGCTGGCTTATCAGTGTTGGTATGCATAATGATCACACATATTATGCTTCCTCTATAATCAAGAGTGTTCACAACAGTCGGCACAGGAAGAGAAAAACTAATTAAAACCACCTTTCTCAACAACCTACATTTCCTACTGTATGTGGAGTGTGTGCGCAGATAGAGTGTGTAATATTATTAGAATAAAGTACAAGAACATTAGAGAGCTCACATGTAGACACAAACATACAAGATGATCCCTGAAAGGCAGCAGCTAAACGAAGAGCATATAACAAACAGAGCAAATAGGAAGCAAAAGCAGATGAATCAAAACGACGTGCTGCTGTATAAACATCTGACGGCGTGCTTAGGGGGTGAAAGGAGAATCACAGTTATTTTATGTATGAATCACACATGGAATACTCTGGCCTATTGAAAGCAATGTGTGTTCTGTATATTTCTATTCCTCAGCAAACAAACCCCTCATATATGAAGCTGTATATTAAGTATATTGATATTTATTCTTCTGCATATGACATGCATTGAGCTTCGAGGTCAGAATGTCTTCTCGCTGTGGAGGAATATTTCAGTCTGTTGTTTTTTATAGCCACTCGTTCTCTTTCATCGTTCTTTGAGTCACACTTACCAGGACCAGTCAACAACAAACAGAGCTGATAAGGTCATATTAATAATTGAGGCAGCCATAATAAGGGCAGACTCCTCTCTTAGTTCCACAGCTCATTTCTGTCAGCCTGATCTACTGTCTACTGTGTTCCCCCAATTAATGACTGCGCTACTCTTCCATCCAATTAGGTGAGTTACTGACATGACTTAAAAGCTAATGCACTGAATGAATTGATACTAGTGGAGACTGTGGGTTCAACAAAACTTCTGTTTGAATGAAAGCAGCACAAACACTGAAACTGAGAATGGATTTAAAAACAATAATGGCTGCCTGAATTCAATGGGTTTTGTCTTGGTGTTTGAGAGCTGGACTCCCATCGTTTGCTTTTCTCTGTGGCTGACCCACCTGTTCCTGGTTCACACTCTTCCAGGTCCTCATCATCACTCGGACACTCGGCTGATGCTACCAAAATGTCGTCAGAGTTCTGCGGCTGAAAGGCAAGTATAGAAAAAGTGTTGTTTTTCTTTTTACAAACATAGAGTCATCACATTCCTATCATCTAGATTTGTGCTCAGCTTGTGTTTAGTCTTGCTGGCTGACTGCCCTATTTGAGAGAAAAACTGCAGCATACAGCACTGTGCCACTTTCTTGTTTTTTTTTTTGCTTGGAGCTACACTACTTAGACTACAAACCCAAAATGTGCCCATATGCAGCTGCTTTTTATCCTTCACCCCTGTGGCTGAATTCATGCGTTTACACAGAGTACTGCTGATGGAGAAGAAATTCTCAGTAGGCAGATGTCTTCATTAGATTCCATATAATTTGCTCTTTGTACACTTCCTTTTTATTAAGATAAAAACAAAATAAATTCTGATAAGCTAAATCAGTGAATATGTCTAAATTGGATTTTAGGTTGCACAGTGGACTCCCTGAGCAGAGTGGGGAATAGATGGTTGGCAATTGGATTTTTCAAATAAATTGAAAATACAGAGAAGGTAATTTAAGGGAACGCGGACAAAAGAATTATAATGAAAATGCACTCTGTGTTTTTAATAGAAGAAACAGGGGATTTTTTAAATGAAACCTCAGAACTCCAAGTACAAGTGCTGAAATCCTTCCAATTTGGCAGCTTTGCAGCATTTTGGATGACCATCAACTCATTTGAAAAGGTGGTTGGAAATGTTCACCATCCTGATTGCAGTATTGTGACTGCACAAGGCATTCAATAAAAATATATCGAAGCATGAATGTTATTATTATCCTAGCACACTTGGAAATAAAGAGAATTAAGTGAGGCATTTCAAATCAGTGCGACTAAACCTTTGTAAGAATGCATGCACAGTTAACTTAAGGGTTTGAGTAGCCTATCATTTTAGAAAGTATGGCATTTACATATGCACGTATGCGTCATACTGCACACCGACTGAGAGTTTATTTTTGCAAAGGTTAAAGCCATTGCAAGAGTGGAGAGTTGAGGGATCAGATAAGTGTACGGTATGATTGTCCTTGGGTATGTGATGTGTCCTTTTATTTACACATAATTACCCAGGAGCTTGAGTGCTATAAATAAGACTACATTATACACTATAATAAAAGGTTCAAACCATGAGCAAAATATAAAAAAGAGTGATATTGAGTTAGAGATGACATTAGGATATGAGTTTCTATAAGACTGCACAGTACGTTTAATACAAGAGAAAAATGTTCAAGTAGTTTAGGGCACAGTACACAAAGAAACTGAACAAATCATTCAATTTCGGTGCCGAATGAATCCTTATGGTGTAATTTCGAAAGGAAAATTACTTTAACGGATGAATAAAAGGGTGAATATTAGTTGAGACCATTATGAATGCTCTAAAATATAAAAAGGTCGCTGTAGATAGTTTTAGAAATGTTCAAATATCAAATACGGTTAATTTGAAATACTATGGAAAAACAGAATAATGTAAATAAAGCCCAATCTCTACAAAGCACTTAAAAAAGAAAAAAGATGTATGTAGTTTGATTGCTGTTCTGTCACTGAACCATTTTAATATCCCATATGTTTTATTTCCCTGAAAAGTGATCAAAAAAAACCTCATTTAAGTTTTTAACCCACCACTTGTACACTCTCTCTGACCTTTGAGATACTCTCCCTCAAACTGGGTGACCTCTGTCTGCGGGTGGTGGTCGTAGCCATGGTGGTGGTGGTTTCCATGATTGTGGTGGACATATCGGACACCGCCAGCGGGGTGGCGGAGGTGGTGTCGGTGGTCAAAACAGAGAGCGAGTCCCCGACAAGACGCAGGTTCCCCTCCGCCTGCACACTGGGATCGTTTTCTGCTGCCAGCTTGAGCACCTGGAGACCGTTGTAGTAGAGCCCTGAAATCTGACCCTGGAAGGGCCGATCCTTGTCGTGACCGCCAATTTTAATGGCTGCCTGGCTGTTAAAGATGGTCAACTGTCTCCCTGAAGTTACACAGACATAGAGAAAGCAAGAGGTGGAAAAAAAAGGAAGAGAATAGTGGAGCAGACACACAGAAGTCACACGGGAGAGCTTGCATAGGAACATCATTTGAACCATGTGGGCTTTAGTGATTATAACATCTATTTAAAACTTAATTAGACGCTAACTTTAAAAGGGGGAGGGTTAGGGTATTAGCAAGTTGATTATTTAGACTGTACACATGCAGGTTACAATCAGAGGAGGGTTATGTGTTTACGCTCTTATTTAAGTGTTTTGATTGGACAGAGACATTTTGAATTATCACGATGTAAGCAGAAGGTCCGTGGGTGTGGTAGAAAGAAATGTATGTTATATTGCTGAATCATAGTTAACTCATCTGTTGGATAACTCCAAAAGGCCAACGCGATCCATAACATTGGTAAACCTCTGGGATATGCTTGTTGGGAACGGGTTCTGGTTGGTTTTGGTGGATAACTAATAAGGCGCCCCTGTGTACGAACATTTTTCTAATGGCAGCTTGGGTATAACTAGGCTTGTGGTGATGGGGTTTAACAAGCTCACTCTGTGTAGTCTATTTCCTAGGATCCAGTACTAATAAATACATTCGTCTGAGACAACAGAATGTTTTTTCATTCATCAGTAGAGCAGCAAGAGCAGATGTTTTTTTCCAGGATATTTATTTATCACTCAACTCCAGAACAGATGGTGCTAGGATGCAAGTCTTATGGCTGCTTTCTGAATAGATGGGCGAATTATTAACACGGTAGTGCTGCTATACTTTGGAGAGCGTAAGGCTTAATGACAATAAAAGACATCCCTCCATTACACTGACTTCATCAGCCATCAGGCCATTGATGCATGCTCTGCTCTGGGCGCCATGATTGTTTCACCTCCTGAAAGTGGTCAATGATATCTAATCCAACAGCAGGATTGTCGGCAGCCTCACTGATAAGCATTATTACATCAGAGGAGGGGGCTCCAGTAATGGGCCCCTCTCTGGAGAATACTTATCAGCAAAGTTATTGGCTACAAACTGTGATCTACTTTAACAGCCTGTCGGGGCCTGTTTTGTCCCAGCAAAAAAAAAAATCAGCTTGGGAGTCTGATGTGGTTTGTGGTAGTACAAGATAAGGTAATACAAGATTGCAGGGAACACGAAAGGGAAAATAAACTAATTTGGTGTGATAACATCCAGGAGTTGCTTTTTTTAAATGTTTAGTTTAGGAGGAACGAGACCTGGTGTCACATGTTAGTTTCATTGGTGTTCATCGGAATCTTTCACCCACAAAATGGTAATTTGCTTTACAATTATTCATCCCTTGTAGCCTTGAATTGGTGGAAAAACGTGTTTTTTCTTGGATGCCTCAGGGTGAACGAAGAAAAAAAAAAGGGAAAAGTCTGAATACATTGAGAACGGAAATGGAGGACCCGTTAACTCTTACACAACGCAATCAAATCCAATTCTCATTTATCCAGGCCTGCTAGAAAAATCCTGTTTTTTTCAAAGCGTTAAGGTAACACGGGGTAATTTATTGATGCACTGTACAAATAGTAATTTAGTGGGTAACGTTTTAGTTCCATCGAAACGTTAAACAGCAGATTAATGATTTTTTTATGTATAGAAAATACACACAGTATTTAATTACACACAGCGGTTAAGAGGGACGATAGAGGGTTAGACAAGGGTTATGTTTATTTAGGTATTCGGTTTAAATCTTTGTTAAGGTGCAGCTTATCCACAAGGTTAAGGATGACAAAGAATAAATGGCAAGTACGCCATTCCCACTGATTATGAAATACATTTTAAAGTCCACTTGAAGCTATATTGTGGTAATCATATTTAATAGCCAATAGAGAGTCCAATTAAAACGATGTTTACATCTGGGTCACTTGTCACCCTTGTCTTCTGGCACTGCACCTCTCATGGGGGAGAGTTATTTAGTATTTATTTCAGGGATTAATTATTAATCAGTTTAATTTTTACCTTTATCGAGTAGCCACTCGTCAACTACCCGACCAAGTCTGTATGGGATTCTTTGTCTAGCAATAGCCAGTCGTTCATTATCATAGTGTCCTTCAAAGAATTTGGAGAGACAGATTAAAGGTTAAAGTCTGCAAGCTGAAAGATCACATGGTTAGAAACAGAGTTATAATGCTAACAGGTTTAACAAGTTATCAATTTTAACTCAGCTGTGAGTTAAAAGAACTTGTGCTTTACTTAGAGGTAATATTAATTAGAGTTTAGGCTATTTAAAATGTGCTGCCCTAGTTAGACTTATTTAGTTATTCTTTTAAGCAATGCATGATTCCAATTGCAGTCAAATTTAAAATTATTTTAGGTACTTTTAAAAAAAGAACAAGTTATTTCAGGTAAGAAAGCATTAAGAAAAGCAGCCACTTCAACAATCATGAAAACAGTTTAGCATTTAGACAGAGATACACATTCTGTAGTTGCAGCAACAAAACAAAGCAGTCCTTACAGAGGGTCTCACCCCACTCTTATTCCACAATGTACCTTCATGAGATACTGCATTAAATACAATGAGAGCTGTAGTTGTTTATTCTAAACAAGATTTTCAGACTAAATAAACAAATGGATAAACAGTTAGCTCACCAAAACATACTTATTTATTTAATGCAAAACTACATTGTGGAATCAGGGCTAATAGGACTTCCCCTCTCTATATACCACATGCAAACACAGAAGAGTAATTCATTGAATACAAATGCAGACAGGAAATATACTGTTTGATTCAAAATAAGTCAGTATGAATAGCCCGGTGTATACTAGTCCCATAGATACATTTCATCCAGTCTTGTGCAGATTTAGCACTGAAGAAGACCTGTCAATCATCCGCCGCATGTTATGACTTTACTGTTGTCGACACTATTTATAAACTGCTCATTGTGCAGGGAACCAAATCCATGAAGAGCAGGTTCCCTAGAAACATGTTTGATGCACATGTTCTGCATGAATATGTAAATAAACTGATGCAAACGAACAAAGAGCAGTTTGAAGCCAGCCATGTTGTTGGACAATAACTGAATAAAAAAGGATTAGGATTACAGTTGAAAACGGAAAAGGAGGCAGAGTAAATAAACGGAGCATGACAATTGAATTAAAACTTACCTAGGCAGGTTTTTTTTTTACTGTAAGACTTAATAAAACAGCAGATTTTAAAATATGTGAACCATTCACTGAGCATTTTGAGTTAACAGTTATAAATCCTTATACAGTTAAAAGACATTATGATAGCTTTGAGTTTAGGAAAAACAGCTTCAGAGCAGTTCCTCCTCTGACAATTACAAAGTTCCTTTTGTCTTTTTTGTGAAGGCCTAGCATCCGCAGAAGCCATACAAGCATTTTGGAAACCTGCCCAAGAGGTTATATGTACACTTCACTAAATTACTACTATTACTCTATTTTATACCCATTGCACAATTTTTAGATTTCGATGCCATGTGCGTGTGTGCTTTAAACACCAGCTGGAGGCAGAAGGGACTTGGTTTCCTCCCGCTACGCCAGCTGGTGCACCTGTTCTAAACAAGGTTAATTGGTTGATTGGTTCAGAGCAGGTTAAAGCACAGCCGGTCGTGATCACATTATGTACGTGTTTTTTTTTGGGTCTATGCGTATGTTTGGTAAAAGATGGATGAGCTTTAACCTTTGATACGGGGAAAATCTGTTGGAAAAGTGCTTCTTCTCCTTGTGTATTTCTATCTGCTCCATTTTGTTTATTTGTCTTGTGCTGAATCCACATTGAATATGCAATGCCATGAAGGTATTTGGATTTTCCCAAAACGCTATGCCAGAATACAGTGTGTATATCATATCATTTTTTATATGGAATTCTTAACATGACAGTTTTATCCTCAGGCAGAGTTACTTTTATTATGTACATATTTATGTCTAGCCTAGTATTTTATGTTATAGCATCTGATTAAAGATATAAAACACATACCCATCCACTTTAGAGCTGAGCCTTTTATCAGGCAGAAGACAGCATAAATTCAGCCAAATCCATCAATACGATTATGCAAAACGGACATTATGGTAAGGTCACCTTGTTGGTGTTTACAAGTGGACGATGAATATGGATGTAAGCATGTTCCCAAGAGAATTGGTAATGTCAACATTTTATCAGCTGAACCTACAGCATTCACTCTGGCACAGGCTAATAGATCAACCAAAAAAGATACATATTAATTTAGATTTCCATAGTAATTGAACTGAAAATGTTTTTGGGGCACACATGTACATCTTGTATTTACTCACAGAGATGATGCTTCACTTTACCTTCCTTTATACTTTTCTGATCTGCTACTCTTCTCCCCTAGTGTCTGTCAAACTGGCCTCAAAACCGACAGCGGCTGATGAAAGTTCTTTCATTGCTTGGCGTACAAGACAGCTTGAAGCAAATGCATCAGTTTCAGCTTATTACAATGTTTACACAATATGGTTGTGTCCAGTTGAATGTGTGTGGCAATTTAATAGAGAGCTTACAGAGTGATGAAATAACTAGACGGGAAAGCTGAATTAAAATGAGCCACTGGGTAAATTGCCAATCTTTTTTTTTTTCTTGCAAACAGTACATTTCACAAGTGGTCATTCAAGGATTTGTGTTCGAGAGGCAGACGTGCAATCCTCTCTCGTTAATCCAGACGCCCCATGCCAACTCTCTACGTATCATATAACCACATTGTTATGCCAATCAGTCTTACCTGGTGGATATCGCTCAATAACCGGATTGCTGTCCACCTGGAGAGTGGCATTGCCACCGCTGCGTGTGAAGCGCACTACATGGTACTTGCCGTCATTTACAATGACAGCAGGCTCATCGATGGTGATGTCATCTGTCCCCACGTTGAAGATGACACCAATCTTTCCTTCATCCTGCAGGTGAAAAACAAGGAACGACATGTATTTCACATTTATCTTCACTCCAAAAGTGCAGCCTATAGAGTTTCCGTCTGTCTCAGGGTGGTGGAGCCAGAGACCTTGTTTGAAAGCGTATCTCTTGTGACACGGACAGTATGTTTAGTTGTTTCTTCAGGGTTCGGTATCGTTCCCCCTCAGCGGGCAGCTCAGGTTTCCTGATGTGGATCTCTCCTGACAGAATCCTTCTGCTTCTCTTTTGGTTGACCAACTTTTGCTCCTGCAGCGTCTCCCTCCTCCTGCCGCCCTTCTTTAAAGATCAAAGCTGCTTCTCAAGCCAGCCTTTGGGTTGCACTTATAAGTAACATTGGATAAAAACTGCATGTGGGGGTGTCAGTGCCTATCTGAACTTTGCTCATCAGCCGCCTTGCAGTGTTTCTAAAATGCATCACAAGGTCAAGTGCTAAATGTGTGGAGACATGTGTGTGAGCAACACACAGATCACAGAGGAGCACAATTTGTCACTCTGCTCACTAAGCTGTGCAATATGGCCAGAACGGTTCTCTCCGAATATAGGTATTTCATAGCTTGATAACAATATATCACAACATATAGCAGGTTTTCATTTGAATAACTAGTCTATAGGAAATAACTACAAAGCAATGTCTATTGTTGCTCCCGCTTGTTTGATTTAAATTATTACTATATTTCCAGCTGTACAACGACTATTAAGGTATGAGTAGTCAAATAATAAATCACTTTTTCCCCCATTCACAATACCTCTTATGAAAAGGCAATATTCAGTATAAGCTCTATATATAACTACACAAACATACTATGAGCTGAGCTTGTCTTTGACCAGTTAACATCTATTATTGCTTTGATTTCTCCTCAGCATATTCAGCCCTGGAAAAAATTAAGAGATCACTTCAGCAAGATCATTTTCTCTGGTTTTATTATTTATAAATATGTCTTTGAGATAAAGGACTTTTTTTAATATTTTATTGTATTCTAAAAAATACTGACAATTGGTTTTTGTTCTCATACATGTAGAGATAAAGATTTAAGAACAATTTAACGTGGTCTCTTAATTTTTTTTCCGGAGCTGTATAACTCCTGATGGCAGACAGGAGCTCTCACACCTATTGGGGATTTATTACTATACATTCAGTAGTAAACATGTGCCCACCTAGCTTCTACAGTCTTCTAAAATCTGTATAAAAATGATTGGTAACAACTAGACAAAAGGTGAGCCAAAAAAAGAAAGCTGAACTAAAAATTAAAATACAAATCCTCTTCAAAGTCGAAATGAACACATTTCATTTAACTATCACAAAGCGGATAGAACCCTGTCCTGCTCGCTATTACCAATTAAGAAAACATAATTGTGAATCACGATATCTAACTAGATCACAATATGATTCTACTGTAGTAAATTACCATTTTGAATTATCACCAAGCCATTTACAAACCAGTGGACTGCTACACCTTTTGTACCATGATGAAAACGCACACAGAAAAAGAAATCCTCCAATGAAGAGAGCTCATTAATCACTACAGTCTGACCCAGAACATGACAGCCTGAAGGTTAAGTGTGACAATAAAAGTTGACAGATGAAATTACAATGTAATTCATTGGCACTCGTAACACAGGCAGTCAAGTGGTTATGCAATGAGTGCTTGATGTACAGTATGTCT
Organism: Eleginops maclovinus; assembly: GCF_036324505.1. Classification (NCBI taxonomy): domain Eukaryota; kingdom Metazoa; phylum Chordata; class Actinopteri; order Perciformes; family Eleginopidae; genus Eleginops; species Eleginops maclovinus. The sequence continues at coordinate 5,202,794 of NC_086359.1, forward strand.
TAAATGCAGGAGAGTGTGCACGTAATTGAAAAGGCACTAAAATAACACAATATTAATAATAAGTCGTGTAGCTTCCCTGATATCCTTCAACTGTTCAGCTTCAAGGGCCAAAGAGTGTGCAGGTTTTATGTAAACAACCTCTCCTCCCGCAGCTGGTTGCACTATATCACACCTCCAACAAGAGAGGCGAGACGAAGTAAACATAGAAATTGGCTGTTTATTGAAATGAAATACCGCATACTGCGGGGCCCGCATGGCACAGGGTATAGGCAATATTTACTGGCCTTATGGGGATAGAAATCTCCCACACATATAAAATAATATGACTGATTTATCTTTTTCTCGCAGGATTTCAGTACTGCATTAATCAATGAAAGACCCGAAATTGAAATATATAAGGGGAACACTTGGTTTATTTCTGTGATGTTGGCTGCCATTGTGTGAACCTGTCTCAGAATTTTGCTTTGAATGCTAATTGTATGTAAAATCCTTTCAGAAATCTTTTCAATTCGAAATAATTATTCATGCTGACAAAGTTGGTGTGAGTCTGAAGTGTCCTCGGAGACTTTGAATGTCCTATTAGTAATGTCACTTCAATCTTGAGAAACGTTCAACTTATTTCACATTAAGGGGCTCTCTCTAAATAAAGACCTTCATTTTGGAGGTCAGTAACAGGTCGATGGCTCTTTCAATTGTCTTCCTGTCATCGCTTGAAAGTTGTTAGGAACCAAGAATGGATGAAGAAATGTGTTCCTGATTCATGACTCATGAACTACAGCCGGATAATCAAATTCACACAAGTCAAAAGGAAGATGAAAACCTCTTCATGACAAATGTCTGCCTACTCACAGTTACTCACATTGACACTGTGAGTTAATTAATGTCAGCTTAAGTGAGAATCATCAGGGTCACAAGTCATATATTATCACAAGAAATGTATGGTGAAAAAAAACAGATCATAATCTTTTCTGTAGACTTAAAGGTCTCCTTTTATGCTCTTTTATGCCTTATAGGTCTCAAATATCTAAAACACATGTCTCTGACGTGTTTTGCTCAAAATACCAAACACATCATGCATTTTAGCATGTCCGCTATCCCTCTGTTTCAGCCCCGTTTTTGAAAGTGCTGATTCTGTGACGGTCGCTTTAAATTTGAACTGAGCTGAAGTTGGCCACGCCCCTTTGAAGCGTCATGATCTCTCGGTCTGAAGAGAGAAGTTTCTAACGGAGAAACTCAGCTAAACGCTGCCCTGACTAAACACCATATGTTCCAAACCACATCAAGCATTATTTCTGAAACCCTTCTCAGTGTTTACCGCTAGAACAGAGACATTAAATTAATTATATAAACAACAACTCTAAGTCCCTCCTGCAGACATCCTGCACAGAGACACAGAGGTGCTGCGGAGGGGATTCAGCTCACGACTGCATATTGCGGACGATAGGTTGGGACGTGTCAAGTGGTCGGGACGTTGCCAGGAGTTCAATGTAAAGCCAGCCCACATTTCCGATATGACGTCATAACCGCAGCAAATCTGGATCAGCTCATTTGTTCCCCCGTTTTTAGAGATGTGGGTAAGGAGGAAAAGAGAGAGGGTTGTATTTTCTGACACTTTGTGAGTCTCCTTACACACCGGGGACACATATTTATGTATGAAAGACAGCAAGAAGTGCATTTTGCATAATAGGGGACCTTTAATATCTATAATCTCTATATCATCTGTTAGAAATCTCTCTTATATTCCTGGCTCACGTACATCTTTCACACTATAATTGAGGTTTAATCACTCTTCCCAAGCAGCAAACTGATGAGTATTCATTATGAAACTTCAGGGTAGTGCAGTCTCAGGTTGAATTCAGTCCGTGTCCTCTGGACCACATTAACATCTCCAGGGTCCGAACCCTCTTTAACAAAGGAGCTGCTTCCTTTGTGCTTATTTTGCAGCATGATCACAAAATAGCCCCAGAGCACCTTCTGACAGCTGGCAAAGCAACACCGCTGCAGCCCAGTTTTGGTAAACAAAACTTTGGCCTTTTCCAGGTCACTTTTTTTTTTCTTAATGCCCATGAGTTTGGGTATCAAGCTAGTCAGGCATACACTCATGAAAAGCCACATAGTGTCCCACCTAGCTGTTTTGACAGCAGCTCTGACAGAAAATAACCTTTCTCGGAGTAGTCGCTGTTTGAGCCACAGAGCGGGATCTCAATTCATAGTTGCAGCTTCCTCTCATTCATTTCAGAGGAAAGAGATTGCAAGGAAAGGAAGGAGTTATTTATTTTTAGTTATACCGATTAACTAGTTTCTTATAAGCACACATTTTATGAGTATATTGTAATTTTATTAGTCCCTGAATAGAATTTTGTAATGCCTTGTTGTGCATGACTTTATTCAACAAGGCCATTAACAAAGGTGTTCCTCTGTAACCTTCTCATTACTTTATTATTGAAAGTAAGGTTGTTGTTCAACATTAATTATGTTCTTTATATGATTTGCTCAGCGGGGGAGTTATGAGTTGGTAGATTCAAATCAACAGCAGATTATCTTTTCATGTTGTAAACCATCACTGAACAGTAGGATTTCTTTATTTCAGTGTGTGTGTGCTGTAATGGATTTTCTAAGTAGGAAGAGGGAACATCTTTAGAATAGAGAGCCTGTGTAAGTTAACAAGTTAATTAGTTATGAGGCAGATCTGACTTTTTAATGGGGTATTCTAAGCTACAAAGACTTTTAGAGTTATTTTATTAAAATTAAAAATGCTATGTGCATGCTAATAGGCTACAGTGAATGTGTGTGTCCCTTCATATACTTACATTTCTGAGAAAGCACTAAACTGCATTGACTATTGTTCTATGATGGGTTACATTTTTAAAACACAGAGCGGACAGATCGTGATTTCTTTAAAGAAGACAAGCTGTCTATCTCAGTTTGTTAACAGCCGACTGTTATTCTCTGCATAGGACATGTTAGCTCGTACAGGAGCGTCCTCCTCAGAAGCACATAGGGAGCTTGCATATAAAATGATGGCACCGTAATTAAGGATCTTATCGTTCCTACTCCCAAATAATAAAGGACTATTCATCACACTCAGCATATCATAACATAAAAGGAAATAAAGACTATTGTGAAGTGCTTTTTAATCCTGAGCGTGGAAACAAGCGCCTATTCCTTTCTTTTTAAAGCAGATTACTGGATGGAAATGACAGATCGTTATACAAAGTGAAACTTAAAACTGCTCCGTGCAATATAGAGTGAGTTGTTTTCTAATTCCTTTGAACAGTTATACATTTCCCAAACGATCAAAGGCCCCTACTTTAAATGAGTTCTCTCTGAAAATAGTCATTACTGTAAAATATATTTCAGCTGCGGGAAAAGCTGCCATCAAAAAAGGAACTTTCTTTTATAGTTATACTATTTAGTAAGATCAGCACCAAGTCTAGTGGCTAACTTATGTATCATACATATAAAATGAGGAATCCACTCGGGAATACGTACAGAAAGCTGGTTAAGCTCTGCCCTCCTGGTCAAGCATTTTCAATCTAACAAGGAGAATGTATTAAGAAAGGGGCCGCATTATGCTAATTTTCAGCTTCACATTCGTATTTTGTGCTGCTCCTGGGACATGTCTCCATGCTTTAATGTTCAAAAAGCTCTTTATTTTTCTCATACTGCCTGCAGCTCCTCTTTTCCACCCTCCGTCTGAAACCAGAGGCCCAGTCTGCTCTGATTGGTTAGCTGGTTGTCTCTGTTCAGACGAGATAAAGATAAGATGTACTTATGATCCAAACTGGATTTTAAATGTTGGTGCAGTAGTATTAAACACAACAAGGCATGGCACATCTTAGAAATTAAAGAGTACACATAAACAATTTTAAAATATAAACATCTCAAAAAGGAAATAGATATAAACCAGCATTAGAGAGTAAAAACAAAGATATAGAGAGTTGAAGATAAAAAATCTATAAACTGTCTGACAAATGAAACACTATTGGAGGGCCAATTTTCAGGTGTAATTTACATTAATAGTGATTGGAATATTAAATGAAATATAAATGTACAGTGTGAATGTTATCAGTCCAGTTAGTAGTGTGTATATCAATCATAACATGAGTGGGGTTATCCGTGATTGATAACCCCACTCATGTTATGATTGATAAACATACTAAAAGGAAAGGAAAATCCCTAAAGGCCTCATAGGGCCCCTTTAATGTATGATAATTCCACTTCAGTCCGTAGAACTTCCTAGTTTGAATCTCTGCTGCGTAACATTGCTTTGTGTCGACGTCATCACTGTGCACTATGAATCCTCTGCTTCTGATTCAGATGTTTAGCCACTCATTAAAAACATGACCACTTGCATCTCTTTTGTGCACGCTGGTGAATGAGGGTTGTTTTTTATGCACAGAGCGATTCACACAGTTACAATTAACCATGTGACCATTTCCATACAGCAATCTTCTGTACACACAAGTGATGCTTTTTCCTCTGCTGTCTCGATGACGCATTATAAGCACGGAAAATCAGCTGCTATATTTGCAGCAGTATATGCGTTATCTTTTTCTAAACCATCTCTCCAGTGCCAGACTAATGTGACATTTCATCTCACTCACAGAAGCTCTACTCAACTTTAATAATTTAACACCTCACATACAATAATGCATGCTGAAGTGCTTCACGGAATAAACCGAGCACACAACATTTAAGTGCTCGGTTTATTACCAGGTGTTGTTTTGAAGCCTTCATTGCATTTGTATTGTAGTTTAGACCATAAAGATTGATATCTAAGGTGGGTATAATGCATACTTATTCTAGATTCCACATTTGAGAGCCCCAAACCCTTGTAGCACATACAACTTGTTTATCATTTGTTTCTTGGGCCAGCTTTATTCTGACCAGTGTGCCGCTTCTCTCTGTCTTCACCTAGTTTTCACAGTCTCGCTCTTCTTCAATACACAAGCACAGGGAGGAAACAGACTGATAAAATGTAAAATTTAAGCCCTGATGTAGACAAAGAAGGACAAGGAATGGCAACCCGGGTCTGTACGAAACAAGGCGATGTGATTTGATGAAGCACAGTTAGAAAAACCGAAAAAGACAACCTCTGAACTCTGTTGATTCCCCTCCGCTGAGCAGTAATAGGGTGTCAGGGTAAGCAATCTGTCAGGGTGCAAGGATTTGGCAGATGCTGGATAAAAAAAAAAGAACTTTTCATCCGGCTCTGCACGCAGGCAGAAGTCTTTCCTGCATTTACTTGCAACATCTAAAGGCTGGCAAGGTCAGTTTTACATTTTTTAAACAGGAAATACAATTTAGATGAGACACTTTGAAAAACACACAGGGCAGGTTATTTGTACCAAACAAGTCTGCTATCTGTGCCGGAGCCTCATATTATACTAGCGTCCCTTTTTTGAAGGCCACCTTTTTATAGCAAACTCCATTAACTGAATATTAGTTTGTATCAAAATATGTAGTGGACTGGACTAAAGCCAGTGTAATGTATGTCTCCTTTTACTGAAATTGATACATTAAGGAAGGTATTGAGGGGGATGCTGTAGAGCTGGTTCGAGTTTTTCGTCATATCCATCTTTTATATTTAATTCCTTAAATGTGCTAAGTAGATTCACCCCCCTTTTCAACCTTTCAAAATTTCAGTGCAGTTTGGAAATAATTGATGATTATTATCTGCTTCTGTGGAAAGGTTATTATGAAGCTTTCTCTAGGCGGTCTGATAGTAAGGGGCCGACTCCAGTTGTTGTGTCCCGTGCTTTGACAACAGGTGTGATTTTAATTATTACACCACACGCAGACGTTTGACAGATCTCCCCGCTGGTCTCCATCACTGCACATCTGTCCCGTGGCTACGTGCTAAAAAGGCTGATTTCCCTCTAGAAAAGACTCGGTTGCTGGCAGCTGCTGATGAGTCACTTGGCTTCACCAAAAGACACACGTGTTTTTTCACCAGAAAACCTGTCTTTGTTCACTGGCTCAATCCATTGTGTCTCTATCTTGCGGTAGACGTTTATTTGTTTCCATTTTTTCTCAATGCTAGCGCTTTTTTTAGAGCAATTACTCAATTATGCCAAGTTAGAATTATGGGTCCTTTAAGTTTAAAACCAGACTATTGTTATTTATTCTTTATTACACACAATCAAGATGAAGCACCGGTACCCTTCCAGACAGACTCTGCAGTTATCAACACATCTAGGGGGAAGTAATGATGTTTTCCTCCTTTTGGGGTATCTAAAAACTGCTTCTGAGCCATCATTTTTAAAAAAAGCTCTTTTTCAATGTTAGTCACTAGCCGCTTATTTTCAAACTTGGGAATATATTAGTCATTGTTGTTTTAGCTCAGACATTATTTAGCCAACGGTAGATGAGGATCTAAGAAGTTTGTTATTTCGTGTTTGGAGAGTGGACTAGTTTCCATTGTTCCACTCAGCTGTCCATTTCACATTGTCCTGATTTTCCTGAGATCTAAGGAGTTTGTGTTTCTATTTTTCACACTGCTTCTATAATCATTAATATATAAGATTTTTTGTTTGTTGGGTATTCACAGATGTACCCAACAAATAAAAAAAAATAGCACAACAGTGAAGACCTTAATTGCTATTAAGGGTTTTGTTGCCTTAAACAGATATTTAAGTTTGCTCTCAAATATTTATAACATTATTTTGTGAATTTGGATGCAGCTTGTATGAGTCTAATGTCTTGATATACATTAGAAATGACAAAAATACAGCAATACATATCAGACAATCTCTCTGCCTAATAATTTAGTAGCTTCCTGGTTTCCTAGATTTGTATAACAGCAAAGGAAAGTGCAGAATATTTCCTAGGATTACTTCAGATCCCATTATGAAAAGTGAAATTTATGCTTGCAGCCCCAAACTCTGCTTCCTGTGGACTTACTATGTGCAGCTGAAGATAGTCTCCGAGCCCATGGGTGCTCTCCACTCGCACCAAGATGGCGTCCTTCTGCTGAGTGCTGAAGCCCACGGCTAACCGGTCGGCTCGAGTGCTTGGCCGCTCATTGGGGGCCCAGGTGAAAGTGATGAGAGCCCCTCCTTTCCCAAATATGTACGTGGTCCCAGCTGGGGAAAAACACAGACAGAGAAAACAAATGAAGAGTGATTTGTTATTTTGATTTTCCTAAAAGTACCATCCCCAGTATGAAGATGAGATTCAGATTCTTCCTCTCACGACAGCCAAACCCCACCCTTCATCCCACCGCTCTGACACTAACGTTCATTTTTCAAAATAAAGCAGTAGGCAGAGAAAATACCAGGCCGGATGATTTATTAAAGAGGTCTGCTTTGCTCTTAAATCACAGTAAAGTAGCCTCATTTACAAAGTATGATGAAGCTTAACATTCACCGATGAAAACAAATTACCAGAGTTTTTATCCTGATTCCACATGGCTCTCCCTGCAGACAGTGAGGCATAGCTTTGCCCGAAAATATTTCACAGACACAATAGTAGATATTTCAGGGTAAAGGGGCGTCATTCTAAATGTTCCTCCAGTGAAAGTAGAAAGTACTCTCATCTAAATGTACTTAAAGCAGCGACAGTAAAAGTAGTCATTGTTTGATTGGTCCATTTCAGTATAATATCTCTGATATGTTTTATAATGATTGATCATTAAAGTGTTCTCAGAGCTGGTAAAGGTGCAGCTAGTTTTAATGGCTTTGTATACTGCAGGGTAGCTGCTGGATTTACTCCAGGTGAACTAAAGTCTGATTTAAGGGCTGATTATATTTACCATCATTAATCCTAATCTGCCTAGCAACTAAAGGTGTTAAATAAATGTGGGGGAGTAAAAGTACACCATTAACCTCTGAATTGTATCTCAAAATGGACATACTACTTGTACAGCGATTGAGTAAATCTACCATTTAATCGCTTGATGTTTATTGTTTTTTTTAATTGATTTTAAGGGGAAAAAAACATCTTGTTTTTCTTATTTAATAAAATAAACCTTACTTCACATTATCAATCATAAAAAGCACTAATGATTTCTTTAGTCAGGTCACATAATGTATCAACTATTCTCCAATATAAATAAAATATAACTGACAGCAATCACCATTCACCTTGTGTCTTCATCATACCATCTGATCTCTTGGGCAAACACCGTGTGCAGTAATTGCTTCACATATCAAGCTACTTTTTATTTGAAGTGTATTCTGAACTGTATACATTAAAGTTTAAAGAAATAGATTCAAACCTGATTTAAATTCATCCACCTGCTCATACAGTGTCGAGCAGGTTTATGGAAAAGCGATAGAGTCTGCTTTAACTTTTATAAAGAAAGTTATTCACCTGCACCCAGAAAGATTTGGGTGTCCTCGAGATAAAACGGCAATCTGGTGTTAATCTTTAATTTACAAGTCTTGCTGGAATCGCTGAGATCCCTTAAATAATTCCATGCACGCTGGTGCTTAAATCCATTTCCTGATCAGCTCGTAAACGAGACACCTTTTCTTATAATGTGATACGGTTTATTCCTATCCCCTCAGTCACCTCAGATGCTATGATTAAATTTGAATTAGCAGAATTATTTCATTCGGGTGAGCGCAGCAAAATCAGAGCAATTATCCATTTTATAAAGAGCATGCAAGTTTAAGTCAGGTCAAATCTAAGTTAGCTTTCTGATGGGATGGATGTTCTACCGCGGGTGTTATAGACTGCAAAGAGAGGCAAACTGCTGCCGCATCGCCATTACGTTACAGGAGAAACAATTTTCTTTAATAGTGCACTGCAGATTTGGGACATTCAGGGTTTGTTTTAACACCTGAAGCCTGAATGTTGTTTTTACCACAGATTTTTTTTTTTTTTCAACACCCGAATCTCTTAAGTGGAGTGCAGAAAAACACTTGAGGGAAAATTGTTGCCTCAATTTCAATGTGGAGGAAAACTTGAGTACTCTTCGGAACGCTTTAATGGCCACTCAGCACACGGGTTTGTTATTGACGGGATCTAACTGCTTAGCCGGATGTTCCTTAATGTCGAACACTTCGGACTTACTTTGACTTTAATTAAAATAGAAGGGTTTGATTCAAACCAAAGACTTTCTGACAGAGGTAATCCTAATTCACGCCTGGGATCGGCAGTTAATTCTGAGTCGCTGATGTTAGTTACATCAAAGAGTCTTAATGAGTGGTTTTATTGGTTTCTTCTTTTGAGTTTGCCCTCATTTCTGCTCCTTGTGTTTAGTTTCTCTGTTTCGGAGTTTGGATCGTTTTGCTTTTGACACCAGTGTGATGTGGATATTTGGACACAAGATTACAAACCAATGCACAGTATTCATTCTAATAAACTAGCCGTGCGTAAAAGAATACTACCTGTGTGATAATGTAATTGGAAGCTTTCAAATAGTACAACAAAAAAGAAAACATGAAGCTTCACACAGGCTATAATACCACATTTCATTACACAACCCTTAATGATTTGTCGTGAAACAAACAAAAAAGCAGGCAAGCCGTAATGTTGTCAATCTCCTTATTATGAGACCCAATTTCACACTTGATCTCATTTCAAATTTTACTATCTAATAAAGCTTTCAACACAAATTCAAATAGGATACTCAGGAGACTCAAACCTCATGAACTTTTTATATCCAATTCTGGATATCTGAAACCAGGCCTGCTAGATCATTACACACACTGCATTCCTCAAAGTTGTGAAGGAAAAATGGTCTCTGTTAGAAAAAGAGGACCACTTCAGACATAGCTACATGTAAACTACTCAAAGATATTTTACAAAAGAAAACCACACGCGAAAATCATGAAAACATGTGCAACATTATATTAGAGAAATGTAATTCTCAAGTGAACATTTCAGATTAAATTAAGACACAAATCACAGACAATTTGACTCGCCAAGTCTCCATGCGTCGAGACATATGAACTATTTGATCGCGTTCATCTGATCAAAACACTTTAGGATTATAGAAGGGGTTTCATAAGGATTCAAATACTGTGCATTGAGCAGAATTAACAACATACCCTTAAGATGTGGCTATAATTGTATACAATAATTATTAATGACAATAACAATTATTATGAGATGTTCTTTTTGATGGTGTCGCCCACAGAACAGATTTATTCTACCAAGGTAACATTTTCTTTATCGTCCAATTGTCCGATCTTGAATTTTCAGGGACTTCTTGAATCTGATTTTAATTATTTGTCTAATTGGCTCTATTTAAAGAGGCTATTAAGACCAAACTCTAGTTGGCAAAGAGTTCCTGATTACACTACATAACGCAGCCTAAATTCACATAAAGGCGACTATGGTATACGTCTTAGTTTGCACATATTTCACAACACTATTAAGAAGACAACGTCTTCTTTTGATGTGCACGAAACATCTTGCTACTGAAGATGAGAGCTGGAGTGGTATGTGCGTTGCCGTGAGAACATGAGCAGACTGGGACAAAGTCAAAGGGTGAATAAAAGGTAACACGCACCCTCGTAATGTGCATCATGAAATATGGAGTGCTAATGCACCTGCAGTAGCATCTGTCTATAGACGGCAGCAGCTCCTGCATTAGTCATAACGCTAAAGCATTTCATTACACCTTCCTGCCTTTCCTCTTCCACATCATGCTATCTGCTCTCCGTGGCACACCTGCATCAAGTATAGCAGGCGGTAAATCAGTCTTGTTAATATTAGGACTATAAACATTGCAGTCCTTTCCCTTGCAGCAGCTCTCCTCTCTCCCTGCCGGCTATCTCACGGGAGCGCTCTGCTCGTCTCTCATGGCCACACATTGCATCTGTGGTCCAATAACAGCGCTCCTCGGAGATTCTCCACTGCTATGTGTGCTGTATATCACATCATCATTAGTTAGGAACCTTGGTAGGTAATTATACTGTGCGCAGGCATTGTTATACCCTTGATGCATGCTATATCATTCATGAATATTACATAGGCAGCACGGTAACATATTCACTGTAAAATGGAATTGTTGGCATACTAAAGCCCTCTTTGTTGGTCAAACACATTAGGGAGGTCAGCAGTATCTGCTTTTTACAGGCTTTATGTAAGTGAAGTTGAACCAATTCTATGAAGCAGCTATGATTGCTTGTCGTTGTGTCTTAATAGGTTTTTACACAACAAATCCAACAGTATAGATTCTTTGTTTGTGCCAAGACTCATGCTACCCACACAAGCATCCTGTCCTATTCATTCGTGCATTCTGAGCCAGCTGAATACACGAGAAACGAGGCATCGTGCTCATAGGACTCGCAAACTACACAGAGACGCTGGTGATAATATGCATCACACAAAACCGTTTGGACGTGAAAAAGTCCCCCCTGAGCTTCTTGCTGTAAAAAAGTCGACAATTCTTCTTGCATTATGCAGTGAGAGAGTATTAGCTATAATATTAGTTATCATGGCTTTTATGAGCCAGAAAAATAGTCATGACTCATGGAAGGGGCCACTACTATCAGATGTAACATACAAGCCCAAGGTAGTGGAACAAACTGTAAATTATACAGACTCATAAAGAAATATGTATTGCATTTTTGGTGATTATGAGCCCTGCAAATAGAGTGTAAATTCATACTTGAGTGCTCATAGGGTTTCTGAATGGCCTTCAGTATACAGTATACAGTTTGCTCTGGAGGTATTACACAAACACAGTTCAACAAGAGCACTTTACTGGAAAAACAAAACTGATTGATTAAGATTATGAACTAATATAAATCCCTATACTGCGAGCAGTTTCGCAGAAATGGAGAGTTATGGAGAGATATTAAGTTTGAATTTATCGTCTGACTTATGGCATCTGAGGCGCACTTCTTCCATGGTCTATTAAATAGGGCTCAGTGAAATGATGAAAATGAATGGCGCAGCATAAAGCCTGACAGAGAGGACTTATGATCTTCAAGTTGTTGAAATTAGAAAGTGGCATCACATACAGCGAAAACAGAGTTCAAATCAATCAATTCACCTGAATTCAATCAATTAAGAGCCACACTTTAATTATCGTGAATACTATACCGTATAACCGCGGACCGTTTTATAGCTGAATGGCTTCCTCGGCTCTGATAAGCACGGCATATCCAGGCTGTCACTTCTCAGATGTAATGTCTTCAGCTCAGAGCGCCTCAAACAACTCCCACTTTCTATAATAATGTTAAGGTTTTTCTCCATATCAACTTTCAGATGATTTTGGTGATCCAAACTCAAATGCATTTCTGAAATACTGCAGTAAGGCTTCCTCTTATTGCCAAAAGGCGCAGCGACAGTTTCCAGAAATGATCCACAGCAGCTTTTACGACAGGTAGTCGCAGCCTTTATTCTTTACAGCTTTTCAGATTTATGTCTCTCGGATAAAAATGAAATTCTGGAATATTTGTACGGTTGTGTTAGTTGTCTTTGTTGAAATCAGCTGGACTTTTCCTTACTGCCAAATCTAGCTGTATTACATTTTGAAAATGAACCCCTGTAAAGTGGCTCTATTATGCTAAATTACAGGTTTCTATTAGTATAAAAGGCTTCCACTGTGATATGCTTACATTTTAATGATCAAAAAGCTCTTTATGTTTCTCATACTGGCTGTGCTGCAGCACCTCTTTTCACCCTCCGTCTGAAACCACAGCCCAGGCTGCTCTGATTGGTTAGCTGGCTGACTCTGACTGTGATTGGTCAACCACTTAGAAATGCCCCACCCATTAGCCTTTCATGTACAATGTGTTGGAGCGCTAGCCAATAGAAGCACAAAGGTTATATAATGATGTCACTATGTTACGGAAGGAAACAAAGGAGTCCAATGGAGGCGTTTCAGGTCGAAACTTTGGGATTTTAGCCTTTGCCGACCATTTACATGCACAGAAACCTTTACAACACTACAGGAAAGCCCAAAAAGTTATTATCCTTAAGATTTTCACCGACTCAAACACTATTTTTGTTTCAATAAATCGTTGTTGTTATTTCTCACAGTGAGTAATTAGCTCGATAAATAGTAGGTTTCCTTGTGAGTGGGGTAGTCGTCCATTCTCGCCTCGCCACAGGTAGCTGTTTACAGGTCTTGCGAAGAGCTATACCACAGGTGTGAATAAAGCCTTTTTGTGGTTCCTGAGGGAGCTCTTCTACATTTTGATATATTAGTTGGGTCTAAAGAGTAAACATTTTGGAATGGAAATGGTTGGTCACCAGACTTGCTGCCCAGCTCTGGATGAGAAAAGCAGCTACAAGCTAAAAACACCCAAAATTGTTGTTGGACAAGATGCACTGTGGGTATTGTAGGCACCAGGTTTTAATGAGAAAGATTATTATGTAAAATAGGAAACTCAACATCTCTGGTTCTGCTTCATTGATTTTAATATTTAAAACTAATACCGAAAAATGTTATAGGAGTTTTCAAATGCAGTCGTATTTTTTTAAGTAACTGCTGCTTCCAATTTAAATAATTCCACAGGTACGACAGGAGTGGATTCATGTGAAGTAGAGCAATCATCTGCCATTACTATTCGAGAATGTGACTTAATAAATATGTTTGAGTGAATGAGCTGTTAAATAGCAGATCTTCTTCAGTTGTATTTCTAACAAACTAATTGCTCAAGGAGTGTTTGCCGTAGTGTGGAGTCACAGTGATTGGTGTCATGGTAACCACGGGTGTCACGAGATCATCTTTATGTTCAATGACATATCTGAAAGCTGAGATTCTGAAGTATGTGATACTAAGCAGTGAAAGCGATTCTGTATTTCTGACTGGAAGCAAAGGAACACGCATGATGGTGTTTTGAATCTTGGCAAAAACCAAATTATAACGAGAGAGTGGTTTCTCGGCACAATCCTCACACCTACATTTTGTCTTCACAATGGCTTGAGAGGTTTCTGTGCAGCAGGTACATTAGCTGTTGATGAGGCACTTCTGCGGTACTCTTTACAAGCCATTCAAATATTCTACTCATGGCTCATCACTTCTTTACTCGCAAGTCCTTACAAGAGAAACTTTATCTGGTGAAACGCCTGCAAGTTTCCCTTGCAGCTTTAATACATTATCACAAAATGGGGGAACAATAAGATTACTGCTTTCCTTTACAATAACAGAGACAGAATCTTTATATGAAGATCTCTTACTGGGAAACAGAGGCTTACAATATGGTACAATGGTAGAGCGGGGCGTTGGCGATGTTCGTACTGAGAAAGAAACATGACTCTCTGTGCTGGAGTCCATGTAATCATGCAACGAAGTGTAAGTATGCCCTTCACTGTTCAAATTGTTCCACAGGGGCGGGTTTACAAGACAATGCAGTTCTCTTACCATCCCCCATATACATTTGCAACCATACTGAAGACAACGCTACTTAAAGACCTACTTATGATGTTCATGTCAATTACACAAAACATTACCTTTCTAATCGAACAAATGGTGAGCACTCCTTCTTTGTTCCCTATGAATGACCTCATTGAGTATTTTTAGCTGCCACATGCAGTTCTATAGCTCGCTCTGTAGGGCTACAGAGCGAGTGTAACATTTCCCCTACCTTTTGTGGGCAACAGCTTCAGTCTAGGAGGCTGAAACTGGGCATGGTGGTCGAGTGTTTGCTATGTGAATGCATGCAGCGCTTGAAGCATGAATGTGATCGCAGCTATTGTGAATTTATTATTTATGATTAAAGGTATCATAGGTGTGATTTCTCTTCCAAAAATGCTTTCAATTAAGATACTCAACACTGCGGTCTCTCCTTATGTTATCGGCATTTTAATTTCAATAGTATTACAATGTTCTATATGTACTTTTACTTGAGCAAAGGATCAGCCCATGCTTTTTTCCACGTCTCAGTTAATCCATTATCCGTTACAGTGACTGCTTGCTTCTTCACACTCGCCTGTTTGTTCTGCTTTGCTGCAGATATAGAGCAAAGCTGCGGTGACCTTGGTTCATGATATGTGCGGCTGTTTGCCTTGTCCACTTTCCCCCCCCCCCTCACCGTGTTGGCAAAAACTCAAAATGACAAGTGCAATCAATGCGTTTGTATTGGGTTACTGAACAGCAATGACGGTGATGATAATATAATAATATCAGGTATGAAACTCAGGTGGGAGAGAATTTCTATTAAGGTGTTTGTTATTGCTTGTATGAATGATTGTGTGTGAGTGTGTCAGTGTGTGTGTGCAGCAGGTAAGGTAATATGTGAACTAGAACAAACTGAGCCCCTGATAGACCTTTTGATGCCCCTCTCCATTTTTGATTTTCCTTTCTGCAGATCAGAAATGTAAACACAGCGTTTCGTCTTACTGCAGGGAGGGACAGGACAAACTTCCTCTTTCTTTGGCTGTTACAGTAAACGCATTGATCTAAGGAAAACATGCTTTTAAAGAATATCGAGTTCTGCTCAAAGATATCTTGAATTAAAGAAGCTCACTAAACCGTTTCCTCCACTCGAGACATGTCTCTGGAAGCATTAGCAGCACATTTCCTACAGCCAGACAGTTCTTACACCAACATGGGGGCCCTGGAGAATGGAGTGCAGCAGATTCTAACTGAGTGTGTTGAACATGAGGGGTGTGATGAGGGGTCAGCTACAGTTCAATCGCTCTTGAATTTCTTGAGTTTTTGGACACTGAGGGTATATTGGCTAGCTCTCTTGCAGTTTAATGGTAGGGGGTTGGTTTGCATTGCATTTACTGAGTCAACCCACAACTAGCTGAGAAATTGAACCAAAAAACAACCAACAAGCTATCAAGTCGCTGCATGGTAATAGTATTACCGTAATACAAACCGTGGATGACAGTGAGCCCATTCGTTACATAACTCGTTGGGTCTTTGGCTTCGCCTGATATGAGAAATTGTTCAGTCAATTTGTTAGCGTTCGTAATAAAGTCCTTGTTTATCTGGTGCACTCATGTAGGGTATTTTGTTTGTCACATGGAAACATCATTTCTTATTCATAACAACCCAGATACAATGCCTAAAATGGATTTCATCTGATGTTCAGTTAAACTAAAGGCAAGTGTAGAAAATAACATCTTAAGCAATTTTGTCTAGCTACACTCGAGGCCTTCACTGCAAATCTTTGACGTCATTTTTTTTTACGTAAAGAGAAGGAGAAGGCGGAGGAGGAGGAGGAGGAGGAGAGGGGAAGGAGAAGGAGAATGAGAAGAGGAAGAAGGAGAAACCTACAGAGGGTAACTGTAGGAGCAGTGGGCTGCCATTATGTAATGCCCCCGGGGAGCAGTGTAGGGAACGGTGCCTTGCTCAGGGACACCTCGGTAGGACTTGTTCCTTTGGGGACTTGAACTGGTTCCCAAGGCAAGTCCCTATGGACTTCGCCACCATCGACCATAAAATCGAAAACAAAACAAGAGGTGTAGTAAGTTCCCACGGACCAATGGCCACTGAGCTATAAAAAGGGATTAAGGAGGACATTTGAAATTGATTGAGTAATAATTGAACAAATTGATTTGCATTGCAATTTCTTGTATGTAAACACTACGTTTAATATCATCAATTCATCTGCTAATTATTTCCTCATTAAATTGAATACTTATTTAGAAAAGGCTAGAAATAGTAAACAAATCTCATTTCAGTTTACTGGATCAAGGTGATGTTATCTTATTAGGAGTCCAAAGCCTAAGGTTAATAATTTTCATAACGATATTAAACCAAGGTAATCAGCAAGTGAAGCTAGAACCAGTGAATGATTCGAGGTTAGGCTTAAAATGACT
Organism: Eleginops maclovinus; assembly: GCF_036324505.1. Taxonomy (NCBI): domain Eukaryota; kingdom Metazoa; phylum Chordata; class Actinopteri; order Perciformes; family Eleginopidae; genus Eleginops; species Eleginops maclovinus. The sequence goes on from NC_086359.1 coordinate 5,219,477, forward strand.
TTTAAATCAACTTTACAATTTATTATAATTAAATCCAAATGGCTACAGATTACTTTACTGGATATTGACTAATCAATTAATGCACTAAATCATTGCAGCTCCAAAGAATTGGCATTCTATCACAACTTCAATGCCTCACTGGTGACTAATCATGGTATTTCATTTGGTACTTTTCACTGTTTAGGGATCTGAATGACTCTTCATAGACGTGGTTAGATTATTTTGTGCTCATTATTGAACCAGTCTGTGTCTGTGGAAGAGCGTGCCACATCCAGTAACCAGTTTAGTGCAATAATGCATGCAATAACTTGTGTTTAGGATGAGGAGTGTGAGGCATTGCAGCAGGGTAGGTGGCCTATAAATAGCCATAGCCCAGGGGCCTCTAGAAGTCTTTGACTAGCCTTGACACACACACACACACACACACACACACACACACACACACACACACACACACACACACACACACACACACACACACACACACACACACACACACACACACACACACACACACACACACACACACACACACACACACACACACACACACACACACACACACACACACACACACACACACACACACACACACACACACACACACACACCGCTTTAATAAAGCAAGTGTCTGACAAATGATAGCTTAGCTGACATCATTTTGGCTTGTGTGGCAGCTAATGAATTCAAAGTTGGATTTATTATTGAAAGGGTTTATGCGTCTGTGATAATGGTTACATAACTCAGAACATCTTGCCAATCAATGTTAACTAATCTGCAAACGTATTCTACACAGTTATTATGGCGAAGTGGCATCTTAAGCACTGCCTGGACCATTTCTGTTGCAGTAAATTGATTTCTTGTTCTGAAGCACACACTTCAGAAAAACGTACAGTAAGACATCTACAAAAGAGGTAATTGAAAACGTATCAGTGACTTCTTTGAAGTGTTTTTTTATAGGCCTGTTTGATCACAGGCTCTGCCGCGCCTGTAAAACCCTGGTCCAGAATGATATAGCTATTATAGCGCAGATGTAATTCATCAAATTTTTAGCTCTTTTGCAAGTGACAAAACTGCTGTGATGTTAAAGACACCACAAATCCACTGGGCATCTTTTTATAGGACATAAAATTGAGTCTTTGGACAGAAATTTGAAAGTGCAAATAAAAAGGAGAAATGACTTTGGTGTGAACGCTTTGAAAGAGCCAATTGAAGGTAGCGTGACCATTTTGATGCAGAGTGTTGAGGATAGGTCAATACTTTATATCCCTCAGTTAAAATCGCACAATGTTCAATGCACAGATTATTGGAGTTGGAAGAAAATGTTGTGATTTCTGCTTCCTGAAGCAAAACAACGATTGTCTCTCACTCTAACTATGTACATATAATTGATTAACGCCTGTTGTGATGCGCCACTAATTACAAAGTACTGTAGGAATCACCTTTGACACAAAACCGGCTCCATTACAGGTTTACGCTACTGAAATAAACAGGAACTCATGAAAGAACATTTGCTTCAACGATTCATCATGGGAAGGGTATACTGATGGCTAGATAAAATAGGTTTAATGATGCACACTGGCTGCAACAAATCCAGAGTTAGTGAAGGGTCCATTTTCCCTCTGTCACAAGAGCCTCCCAATGGTGCCACAGATTAAAAGGAAAAACCTCCTAAATGCCACACATGGATCAAATAGCAAAAGCATTTTTAAATTAACTCTTGGTCCAAAACATTGTTAGCAAATAGAAATGTTGGAGGGAAATATCTTACCATGGCCCCCTCTGGTAAGAAAAGGCATCCTGTTGATGGCAATAGGAACAGTGCCGTGCTTATTGTGGAAATGGTGGACATGGTGCGTGGTGCTGAGACTAGAAGACACACGGGCTGTTCCAGTCTGGATGGGGAGCAGAGTTAGCAAGGTGAACCAGAAGGCTAGTTTGGAACAATAACTCAGGCCCATGCCTATGCTACAGCATGACCAGCTGCTCCGCTGTCCGAGCACAGGGGTGGCTGCAAAGAGTCTACCCATGTATATATCCTCATGGGCCCAGGACAGAGAACTTAGCCAAGCTTTGGTGTCACACAGTTCAACTTGAAGACCACAGGGCATTTCAGAGACAATCTGGGCCCATTCTCTTCATACTTCCTTAGTTTTGTTGATAATGGCAAAATATCCCTTGAAAAAAAAAAACTAAAAAAAAGGAGTTTGAGAAAGCAGTCAAAATCCAATTAATGTCCTTGTGGAAAAGCAATGTTTCTACTGTTGGTTAACATTTTGCTATGGCAAGATGTCTACTGCACAGAAAATCCTATGTTAAAACGTCATTAAGAAGCATCCAAAAGCACATTCTTCAAAAAGCGAGCCGAGTGTTTCCAAAATACCGAAGAAATGCACATCCAAATAAAGAATGGCAATGAATCCAACCACGATTTCCAACCGGCACGTTGCTCAAGCATGATAATTAGGCTTGAACAGTGTCAGGACAGAGATTCATGTGACAAGAATTCTGATAAGAGTCTCCATCGCCCACAGGTAAAGCTTTAGGGCAGCTGAGCCTGCCCACTAAGAAGAGTGCCCCTCCACCGCAGCAGAAGACATAACGCGCTGCCGTGGGAAACTGGATCATTTCATTAAGCAAAAAGACAAGAAGATAAAAATACGCACAAGTGAAGATGCAGCGATGAAGGGTGATGCAGGAACCAGCGCTTTTGTTCCCCTTTAGCCAGGGAAAAAGGAAGAGAACAGAGATAGGGAGGGGGAGAGACAGAGAGAGAGATAGAGAGAGCAGGAAGGAGGGGGAGAGAGGGAGCAGTATCTGCAGCAGCGCGGTAAAGAAGAAATTCCACAAAATAAATAAATAATTTCTCAGTAGCTCCTCATTCACTCTCTCACAGACGCAGCAAATCCACCTCGGGTACGGCAGAGATCCACACGCGAGTGTTTCTATTTCAAATGCACCTATGATCCTTCCCTCGCGCTCCACCTGCTGAGTCTCATGCAGCAAAGACTACTGCTGCATTCCCATCACTGCTGCTCCTTTTTTTCCTTTCTCTTCTCCTGTTACCTCGTCCACATCTGCTGTAATGCCTCTGACTGAGGGACGATTAACGTGACAGCTTCAGTGTCTGTCTCTGGAGGAGGGAAGGTGATTCTCATCAGATGAGATGTCTTGGATGGCAGACACTAAGATGATTCCTTGCACTGCTGCAGCAAAAAATATGCTAATTGAAAAGAAACGTCGTATCATATTGAATCGAATGGGTGAAATTCCAGGACAGACTGGACCCCAGAAATAACAACCTTGGCGTGGAGTTGCGGTCTAATGAAGCCGAGATAAAGGAGATCTTCTGAAGGCATACTGTAGTCAGAGGCTCTGATCCAGCGCGGCACAGCATGTGCCTCTGTGTGTGTTTGTGTGCGTCTGAGAAAGAGAGTCTGAGAGCAAATGAGTGAGGCGGAAGGGGGGGGGGGTTGAGAAAAGGGTGGGTGAGCGATAGCAGGAGGGAGGGAGAGACAGGAAGAGACAGCGAAAGAGAAAACAGGCAGCCACGGCGCAAACACACAGGGAAATAGTGAGGCAAGAAAATGGGCTGTGAGAATAAATACATGCTAGAGATTCACAGCGCACTGGCTCACAGGTCCTGGCAGGAACACGTAGGAATCATACTGCAGAGGAGGAGCCTGATTTAGGTGAGCTGTCAGAGCTGTTACAGACTGAACACTGGGGTATTGGTATGGATGTGCTTGTAACATAAAGACTCGAGAGCTACAATATGCATGAATGATATAAACATAAATACCTGTCAGCTTGATAAAATGCAGGTCACCGCATTAGGCTGAGGAAGCTGTAGGCTAAGATGTGCAACACACCAAAGCCTTGCATCCAAAGCCCCCAGTGTTAACACTACAAATCAATTTGTTCCTCTGCCTGATGAGTTCATCTCATATCTGTATACAAGTCACCCCTCTGCTAGGGAGCTCATAGCGCTCTGCTCTCATGCTGCTTAACCATCCAGAACTTATTCCTAGCTGTGACTGATCGGAGTTCAGAGGTATTCTGACACTTTTAGAGCTGCTTGAGTTTTTGGGGAGGGGAAGTATGATGGCAAGATGAATTTGGAGTGTATTGAAACTTGAGAGGATGAACGCATTATCAGAAGCGGAGAGACAAAGTGGGGAGATTGAAGGTAGAGGAGATGGGACAAACGTAGAGGGAGAGGAATTGCAGGGGGGGAGAAAGAAAGGGAAGACTGCAGCGTTATCAGCTAAATCGCGGTCGATAGAGATATCAGCTGGGATTGCCAAGTCGGTTGAAAGGACACGCATGGAAACAGGAGGACAGAGGCAAACCATGCAGCACCACCTCTCATAGTGACAAGAAGGGGACGCAGGCCATTACTCAAGCAGGGGAGGGGGGTGTGGCGTGTGGGGGAGTGAGGCTGATTGAACAAAAAGAACTGAGGAGGGGTGAGTGCATAACAGTCTGGAATGGCACGGATAGCACATACACATTCATCGGCTGGTGTTATAAAACATATATGAATTGAAACAAGCTACGTTTTTTTTTTTCCTTTTCTTCGCATCTCTCCACTCTGTCACGCGGATATTCATATCCTTTCTGCGTTTCCTCTTCTATATGTTGCTCAGTAAATATTAATGTTGGGAAAGTGCATGCCATCTAAATCAAACAGACAATAGCGCTGACGCCAAGGACTTCCGGGCTGCAACGTTTAGCTACATTTAATAAAGTATTGGTGTGGAAAAGCATTGGGAGTAATCCTCTAATGGCTCTAAAAGTCAGTTTTATTCCTTCCTGTCGAGGCTTCAGTCAGTTTTACGTGGCTAACATAAGGGGCAGTCATGACAAATAATATGTGCTGGAAATTCTCTGTCACTTTCACACAACTCATGTCCAAATACAACCAGTAATTCATTCCCAGTAACTGTGAGGACTGGGTATGAGAAGTTGAAGTGGGATGATTTATAGCCAATGACTCGGACTGTCAGGCTCTCCAGCGTGCGAGCATCTTTCGAGGCACCGATGATATCTTGGTGTGAGCTGTCGAGAATGAAAGGCTTGCATTAATCAATTTACGTGCTTGAGGGTTGCTCAACACGATGAAAGCTGCTTTCTGGACAACACGAAGGAGGGGTGAGGGTTTGTGATTGTAACCTTGTGTTGTCCTTGGTTATTTGATAAGTTGGGCATCCCATGCGGCTCTCCTTATTAACACACACCTCGATAAACATCATAGGGTACACATCAAATACGCATGATGATTTTATAATTGAATTCCAATTGAGCTCTCGTGGATTTTGAAAATAGAAAAGCCTGTCTTATATATGAGACTCCTGCACATTTAGTTAAATAAAACTCTGATTTGCATTTTTATATTTTCCTACAGGGTATTCTAAACGTCCCCCCCCCCCCCCCAACTCCACTCAAAGCAGTTTGGCAGATCTCGCAGCATTTGCATAATCATATTATTTTGCATCTATGGGAAAAAGTAGAGTTAAGAAACCAGGAACAGAAAGTGTTAACGTTTCTTTGTAGGGGAAATATGTATATACATTAAGTCAGGGGGCCTGCAGACTTGCAAATGACATGATGTGGAAACACGTGAACAGCGTTTTAAAGACCTAAGAAACCTAAATGTGCACTGTTTGTTCTCAGGAGGATTTGTGAGGGAAGATTTTTCGCAGACATCCAGTCTCGCCCCGGGGGGTAAAGTAGCAGGATTAATCATAGCACTTTCAGATTAATTACTCATAATGCGAGCATCCTCCGAAAGGCATGGCCTGCAGATGTGATGTTTGGTTGATTTCATTAGGCTATAAACGACAACACCTAAAATAAGCTCGGCTTATTTAGGCGGTGCAAGGGAAGGAAGGGGAAACAAGAAGGCAACGAATTACACAACAATTCCAACAACAGATACATTTTAGTATGACGGTACAGCTGGCAGAATCAGAAGCAAAACAGAAACAATTACATGCATTGTTTATATTATTATGTTGCATGTAGAGCTGACAATGCATTGCAAGCCATTGGGGTTTCTAAAAGAGGTCAGGCATGTCTAACATCACAAAAAGGTCCAGAGTTCAGTGGTTAAAGGAAGCCCCTAGATGCTTTACTCGCACACATTCTTTTTCCTCCAGAATGGCACCTTGATTTAACATGATTTTAACCACTTTTTTATTTATTTTTAGCCACATCAGTGTCTTGGCAAAATGTTTGCACTCTTCACTGAAAAGACACTGCATGTGACAGCAGATTGCATATTGTTGGCTGCACATGGAGCTGGCAAAAATAGATTCCATTTGCTTGTTTAGTTGAGCTTACTAGCCTCAGCATGTCTCCTGGAAAAGAGCAGCAGCAGTGAGACTTACCATGCAAAGAAAGCCTCACTGACAAGAAGGCAGTAAAACAATGACAACTCCTAAATACCCTCTGCTTTGAATTCATGCAAAAGACAAGAGTGAAGTATATGCTGCTTGAATGGCTAAATGTGAGCCGGGACCTGAGATGACATTGGCCCTGCACCACAGAAGACAACATTTGAGATTTATTCCCCTCTTCACTCTGAGCCTAATTTCGATTATAAGCCAGTAGAAATGCATGATGGGTTGAACCACTGCTATGACTGCAAACTGTGATAGACATTAGTGTGAACCATATACTGTTTCTAAGCCTTGGTCATAGGCTAGCAAAGTGACTTCATCCATTGGTTTGTGGACAACTTCCCCGAAGCATTTTTGTTACAGGGGACTGTATTTGGATAAGTGGGGGGAGCTGGAGAAAGCAAGGAGCGGTGGGGCTTGGTACCGTAAGAACAAGCTAGGATATTAACTTATGCAAGTGCTAGCTAGCTAACTTGGTAAGCAAGATGCGTCATTTAAAGACAATCATTAACATTTGACTTGCTAGAGTGTGGTTTAAAATAGTAGACTCATTTAAACTAATATCGCAGGTGTGGTAAGCGCAGACCATAGCCTGACTCAATATGGATAAAGTCTCCATGGCATTATTCAAAGGGTTCTCAAATGCCGTTGGAAAGCTTGTCGCAAAAAAAGGGGGAAAGAGTTGGATCGTCAATCAAGCAAAAAAAAAAGTCCCAAATTGAAGAAGCTGTAAGCACTAGTTTAATTTAAATCCGTTGAGTTATGTGAAGAATCTTCATCTGTATACTTGCGATGAAGATTGCATTTTTTAAGCTTTAGAAACCAGTCTTTCCATATTATATTATATTCAATATTTAGGCCTTAACAAAAACAAACATGTGCCAGTTAAGAGAAGATCCATTTGTTTTGTATACTGGATTTTCCAAAGGGATTTATTATCGTGTGCCTGTTACTGTATATCCACTTCACCCAAGCGGTCTTCCTCCTTCCGTTTGGTGGAAAATTGGGCACAGAGGTGTTGCCTTTTTAATGTCTTTCGAGTATCGCCTTTCGTAGCAAGTTACAACACAATGGTTCTGCATACATTAATGAATCCCTTTATGATTGAGAGTGTGAGATATCCTCAGACGAGACTTTTGAAATTACTAGGTCAGCCATGAGTGTGAGAAGATGTGTAGTCATCTAATTTTAATAAGCTTGCGGTTCAAAAATAAAATGTCCTGATGCGTGTATCAAATCTAAAGCATGTTTGGCCAAGCATGATGTATGATGATAGGATGCTTTTGTTTGTCATGTCTGATCATACAGAAAATAAATTACAACATGAATTACCACTTGCCGCATATCTCTTTGCATTTAATCGTGCTGTTCCGGGACCGTTTAGTATTCAGGGTTAGTTTAAAAAATGTTCTTAAATCGTACTGTTTAATAAATGCATCCTTCTAAAATAATTGGCTTACGCTGTTCCACATGCTGTACTTAACTAAGTCAATTAAAGCTTTACTCTGAATGACTGACTGGCTGAAAAGGTAACTATTATACATTTTTGTTATTACTTCTATAAAGTTAATGTGTTGACACCGCTCACACAAACACAATTCTGGGCCTCTGACTTTCAATATCCCCTAAATATTAAAATCTCAGTATTGTACTTTTAAAATGAGCAGTAAATAGCATTACACTTTGTCATTCCCTTATCATTTAATCAGCTCTAATGCATTTAATTGCCAGCTGAAAGTCCATGTGGGCATTTTTCAAGACAATGTCTCATTGAGAATTCAGACTCTTGAATGTCCCTCTTTGCTTCCCTTAGGAAAGGGATATTGCGTAATCAGGTTGTGCGAGTAGCCATTTACTGGGTCAGGGTACGTGTGGAGTGGAAGATTTGGAATGGATCCACCTGTCGATATCTGCAGACTTCACACATACTGTTCAACGATGACGAATGGAAACACATTGTTTGTTTGACTGAACAACGCAATTACTGTGAATCAATGAGTGCACTGTGTGATCGTCAGGTAACAGGATAATCAGTCTCTCCCCGAAAAAAAATCTATTGAAATGTACTGCAAGTGTCCTCCGTCTCTCTCCATGGTGCTGAACCTTGCAAAGCTCTCTTTTTCTGCCTCATTACTCTCATTCAAGCCAACACAGTGTCACCCTGTCCACCCCAACCTGTTAGCGTGTTTGAATCTGAACATGCCCTGACAAACACCCACAATACTTTTTCCACTACCAAGCAAAAACCGCTGCTAGAAGTTAGAAAACCTGTTAAAAACAAAGACAGATTTACAACATGTTTCTTGTTCCAACGTCTGTTTGTTTAGGGTGCAGACTCAGACTCAATTAACTTACTCAAGGAAAACAAGTCATCAAGTAGGGATGTGAAAATCGTTTTGCTAATTGCTTATTAGTCATCATCACATTTTTGCTGATACAGAAGCCAACAATGAAAAAAAAGAATGTTTAACAGCGATCATTTCATCATACATACCATTTTAGCATGGCTATATATTATATTTATAAAGCGGCAGACAAAAGTAGAACTAGAAACATGTGTCCCTTGTTGATCGTAAAGATATAAGACATCTTGTGAGTCCTCTCTCAATTCTATGTGCACAAACGGTCGCTGTGTAAAAGCTGGATGAAAATCCCAGTCAAATAAAAACAGTCCCACAATTACTATTGATGTTAATGATTACATTTCCAATTAGATTCTTCTGGCAAGATACCCAAACACATCGAAACAGGCCCTCATCATTCAGCCTGTGAATAATGCTCATGTGTAAAGAATGTATTTGGATGTGACTGAAGGTACTAACAAGTACAAGCTGTTTAAAACGTCTATTTAACAAGTCTTAATTTTACTTTCATATAAACTATTAAATCAAATCAGTATTTTAACGCTGCTTTAAAGCAATAGTGCCCACTGAGGATTGAAGACTGTTTATAGATAAGAAAATAAATACATCTATGTTTTAAAATACAATATGATTTAAATACAAGTAGTACATGTGTCAGGGGGAGTGAAGCAGACAGGACGTAAGTGCAGCACAAGGAGGTGGAATAGCAATTTCCAAAAAAAGCGAGCTTTCAATTATAAAAAAGCCGTTAACCAAAAATGCGAAGTTAGAGAAATCAGTACATGAAAAATACTTGACTTGATACGTGAAGGACGACAACGAGCTGACAGCGAACACGAGGGAAAGCAGGACTAAATACAAAGGGACTAATCACCAGACAAGACACAGCTGGGGAGGGGAGGCAGAACCACGAGGGCAACAGGTGACAACAATGAGACAATGAGACACGAGGAAAACCAAAGACAGGAAGTAAAACTAGACCAGACACACGGAGGGAAGACATTGCAAAATAAAACAGGAAACTACAAACACAAAACAAGGATCATGACAACATGTATCTGCATTACATCTTAATCATGCAAAGGTCAATGGTGTACTTCAGTATAGGATGCTTAGTCAACAGGTCTTTCTATTATTCATTGAGAATTGAGCAAACAGGTGAGCAATCTATCAACATGAGTCGGTAGCATAGGGGAACATTTAAAGGCCTTCTTCTGCCGGCAGAGACTTGGTGTTGTATTGCACAATGACGATGAAGAGTCAGAGAAAATAAATGCAGGCAATAAAGAGTTTGCTGTGTGTGTGTGTGTGTGTGAGAGATTTATAAGAACAGAGAGATCAACAGTGGCAATGCATACACCAATGCAAAGCAAAACAATATCCAGCCTATACAGTAACACTCTGCTGTGAACAACTCCAGCTTATGTTCGGGCAGAAACAGTTAGGGAGCAGACACTATGTGATGGAGCACGATCGCGTACAGACTGTAGCAAAATGAAAAACTAACTAAGCACGCCAACTTCCTACTGACCTGTGAGGGTATATCAACTGCGTATTATGGTCTCTTTGTTGCAATTATAGTCCTAAATCAAAATACATAATTAGTTATATTATGCCCAATTGCCTCATAATTGCCTTGTTTACAAAAGCAAATTAATGTGAAGCACATTTCCTTGCAATAAAAGGAGCTATATAAATGATCTAGCCTTGGATTTTCTGAAATAAATTACTTTTAGATTTTGTTGTGTTTACAAAAGCTAGATTTTTCATAATTAATTTTCATATAAGTAAATAGTCGACTGACCTCAACATGCGCACTCCTAGCTTGTCATTCAGGGAAGGCTTTAAGAGTCAACCGTGTTTTATTCCACAAGTCTGCTAATTACATGGGTTAGATACAATGGCTTCCACTATTGCTGCAGCCGTCTGAGTGCCTTATTATGTCCTGTCTCTATAAACTGATCTGCTGAATGCCAATTTCATATGGATCGTGATTTTTAATAGGTTACAGAAACGGGCTGGGGATTAGTACATGGGGTTTTATCAGTCCACAGAGGCAGATGAATACAACAGCCAGTTGCTGTGGCTGGAGGGCAAAGACGACAGTTGTGACCTCGAACATAGAAATCCATCTCATGCTGAAGTATAGCAAGAGTGATGTACAGTCTGAAGTTCCCCGTATGCCAAGTGCAGATGCTTTGTATCGACTGCATGTGAGGCTGTTTTCGCCTGTGAGTCAGTATGTTCAGCAATAATACAAGGAGACATCTGCACAAGGCACATCAAGAAAACACTTCTTTATGGCACTTAATGTTCCATAATTTCATGGTATACATGGATCACTTTTCTGTAGATAAATAACATCATGTCCCTTACTTGAATTACTAGGAATTACTCTACAGTACTTCACCATCACCAACACATGAACGAATGTCAGCTATAAGAGGCTGAACATGTTTTACCCTGTGTGTTTCTCATGTGATCGGTTAGACTCCACTTGATCCCTGGTAGTGATGCAGTGATGAACAGAGGTGGGGGAAGTACTCAGGTCTTGTAAAAGTAGAAGTACTCAGGTCTTGTACTTGAGTAAAAGTAGAAGTACTCAGGTCTTGTACTTGAGTAAAGTAGAAGTACCAGAGTGTAGGAATACTCTGTCACAGTAAAAGTATTCTAAATGTTCCTCCAGTGAAAGTAGAAAGTACTCTCATCTAAATGTACTTAAAGTAGCGACAGTAAAAGCAGTCATTGTCTGATTGGTCCATTTCAGAATAATATCTCTGATATGTTTTATAATGATTGATCATTAAAGTGTTCTCAGAGCTGGTAAAGGTGCAGCTAGTTTGAATGGCTTTGTATACTGCAGGGTAGCTGCTGGATTTACTGCAGGTGAACTAAAGTCTGATTTTAGGGCTGATCATATTTACCATCATTAATCCAAATCTGAAAGCAATTGAAGGGATTAAATAAATGCAGTGGATACACCATTTACCTCTGAATTGTAGTGGAGTAGAAGTACAAAGCAGCATAAAATGGAAATACTCAAGTAAAGTACAAGTACCTCCAAATTGTACTTAAATACTTCCCACCTCAGGTTCCAATGCATCTGTAAACTGAGCACATATGATCTTCTGATGTTGATTTGGAAAATGGATTAACAAATAAGCAGCAACCTACGGGAAAAATGAGTCTAATACAGATGTGCCTGAAACATTCTCTCCTATAGCCTTTAGTCTGATTGTATGGAAGTCTATAAAAATGATCCTACTTTTCACCGCATTTATCATTTTAGACAAAGTGTTTCCTTTTCTCTATTTATCATTATTTTCCGATACAGCATGATGTCTATTTTATAAAGTATAGTAAAAAAAGAGACGATTAAACAGCATATGCTTCAGGGCGGGGCTATCTTGTGATTGACATGTGGCTACTCTGATGTCGTCTGCTCTGGGTGGCTTCCTCGCTTGTGTGCGTTTTATATTATGCAAGTTAACTGTAACATTTTGTTGCCTAAAAAAAGAGTTGGCTTGTGCTTTATCTCCACACTCTTGTGCCACTTCTGGTTGCAAAACACAAACAAAGATGATGACAGCTAAAACAACAAAGTCTAGTCTTCAAAAAAAACAAATGGCTTACAACTACACTTTGATTATTCGGTTTACAAAGCCAGGCACGTTTATTTTACCACAATGCAGTTTTTTAAATAAATATGATTCAAACCAGAGCAAAACATATACAAACCTCAAGGAGGTGAGCCTTTATAGTTAATGAATGGACTAGTCGTTAGTTGCTGCTGATTTTACGTTGAGGTTGAAATGAAGTCATGTTGTGAACCCTCATCCCAAATTGTGGACACAGGCTTGCCTAAGTGTAACGTAGACAACCACAATGACAAAGCCGCATCGCATGCACTCTCTCTTCCTGAATTCTTCATAACGGTGGGTTATAATTTCCTCACAGACCAATAAGATTGAAAGCTCTGACTTTGTGAGGGCAACAGCGAGTACATGATTTATAATTGAGTGTGTCACTGTGTCAGGGACTGTTGGGCCCAACACAAAAACAGAAATGAAGCCGGAGTTTGGCAGACTCTGAATCTGAAGGCCTCTGTGTTTGTGTCTAGCCTTTATGATGTAAACTGAATGTAACCTTTCTTCTCTCACACAGCCCCTGCAGCAGGGACTAGGAAGCCCCAGCCCCCCCTCGGGAACCTGGCATAGACAAGCATTCATCTGAGGCTCAGCTGCTGCGTGTTCTGGGAGTCAAGTGAATCCCACCATGTTCCCGCTGCAGAGCGAGGCACAGAGGGACAGTCAGAGCAGGGTGGGAGCTGTCCACTTAGTAATCAACCCTTGCATAGTGCTAGTCCCAAAACGGGAAAGTACCTCAGAGACACTTTGGGAAATATCCTCCTGGAAATTGGAGTTTGCCATTGTGAGACTTCACCTTGAATCACTACACCCCCAGAGAAGCATCAAGCCTCTGACCATGTATTGCCATAATTACTTTATATGTGCAGTTGCTTATTTCACCAGCTGTCATATTATGATTACCATTACTTGCGAATGGGATTTAAAACAAAGAATTAGCCTTTGTATGGCTATTATTTGAAACCTCAACAAATTGCCTGCTATTATAAAAATAAATGTTCCACTCTGAGGCATGGCTCCTCTCTGGATATGACACTCGGCTCCAGCTTCGGATGCATCCTTCTCACCAGCTCTCATCCTTGTTATTATGGAGTCTGAAACTGCCTTTGGCTATTTAAATCGGTCACCACACAAAGGCTATTTCAGGATGCTAGACAGGCTTTTTGGTAGCTCTTTTTAAAAAGGGAATCTTTCAGTGTAATTGTTTGCTAAGGCTGCAATCAAGGCTTTCCCTCAATCCACCTCTGACACACCGAGTGAGGTGAGGCTGGGTGGAATATACGTGTCTCTTTTTTTTTTCATGGATGCATGATTGGATGAATTTATGAACAGATATATAGATATAAGCAATGTTGAAGAAATTCAATCTACATAGGCAAACAGAAACTTATTGTAACTGTGTCATAAAACAGTAATCAAGCTCTACATTATTAATGCACATAATCTCAGCTAGGAAATAGTGAAAATTGCTTTTCAACCAGAGGCACATCTTTTCTGGAGCATCGCAGAGCCGGTAGCCTAAATTGCAGACCCTTGTTATGAACTTGCTTGCATTTTTCCAAAAATTACTAAATTAATTTGAAAGAAAAAAAAGAGCTCCCACTTTCACCCGTTTTAATGTGAGTTGAACTCCTGTTGTTGCCCTCCAGCTACAACTAGGATCTTAACATTGAAAGTCAATACAATTTTCACAATGTTAAACAATAAAACAATTTCACAAATATATGAAGTGCTCCTCAGAGAAGGAGGCGAGCGGCAGCATCGCTTTAAATAATATTATGGTTTCACTTGATAATAACAGAACTCCTGAACCCCATTGAAAGCACAATGCTGGTATCCACTCTGACACATTGATTTGATGAAGTGATTTCTGCTTGAAGGAGCTGTGGAGGATGTTGAAAACAGAATAGGGTCGGTTACTTCAACAATGCAGGCAGTTATTACGACATGTGAAAATGACACTCAAACCACAAATGGAACAGGACTTTAACGAGTGCCCTCACTCAATGTGTGTCAGATTCATGGCAATAACACACCGGCTCTGCAGAGATGAACTCTCCTAGGTGCACTTTTGTAAAATTAAAAAAACTTAAATGAAGCAAAATGAAAGAAGGGAGAGGACTGATTTATCTGAACAATAAAGTTTATTTCATAAAGTCGTGCAAGGACACTGATGTATTCAGCTTATTAAAGCAATGGCACAGGTACACTTCTCTGTATTCATCAGAAAAATGAAACGCTCAATGCCTGTAATTATAACGAGAGTCAAAGTGAATTATTAACAACATCACATGCTATGCTGGCTCTGTTGTGATAGGTTAGAGATGTCCCTTCCCCTTAGCCTAATGTGTTGGAGCGCTAGCCAATAGAAGCACAAGTGTTACATAGTGATGTCAATATGTTACGCAAGCAAACAAAGGAGTCCAATGGAGGTGTTTCAGGTGAGGGGGGTTGTGTGTGGGAGAAGAACTCCCTCTGAAGGGACCTTTGGGATTTAATATAACATACTACAGGAAAAGGGAAAACCACAAAAAGCACAATAGTGCCTCTTTTCACAAATTAGCTCATCATTAACTTCCCAAAAAAAGTGGAGGAATCGTTGTTGCTATGGATTATTGTAAGCAGTCTTGCTCACATATTAAAACTATCTGATGGTAGTTTCTGGTAAAGCTCTGCAGAAAATGTAATCAATATAAATACTAATCAGAATCAGAATCAGGTCAGGCATTTATTTGGTGTCTGGTGGTGGAAACATAAACTATCTAAGTTGTAAAAGTGGGTACAAAAATATAAAGATAAGGGCTGTAAACTCAGCATTATGAACAATAAGATCACTCCACAATGTATCCGACACACTGTACATAGACATCTTAGATACACACAATCTAAGTTGAATATCCTTGAAATACTAGAATAGGATACTGAGAGAAGTCAATACTACTCCTGAATGAGTGTGGAAGTAACCCGGATTGGTATCCCTGTGTTGTGTAACTAAAAATGGCTGCGGTGTGATGTTAGATTGCATCCTGTAACTTCCAATCTCAGACAATGTAAGTGTAGTTCTTGGTGGACCCGAGTGAAGGAAGTGTGTATTATAAGGTTTGGATATATCTCCTAACTCTGTTAGTCAGTGTGACATTGGCAGGAGATTGAACTCCCTCTCCAGCAGTCAGTGTTTGTAGGGTGAGTCATAACAGACCATAACTAATCATGAAATAACCTGTCTCAAGTCTGAGTGAAACTGGCAGTGTGGCTTGTATTTTCCAATCTGTTAAGCATAGTTTAACACAGGCCGTGACTCTTTGCATTCTAATGAGCTATCAGCTTGCATTAAATTATCCTGATCCGTGACACCTTACCCAAAAGTTGTAAGAGGTCAGGGAAGTAATGTCTTCAGGCTTTAAGTAGTGAACAGAGTTTATTTGTTAAGAGTGAATTACTGATTGTCGATGAAGTCAAGCCAATGAGAGCATTAAAGCACTATGGTTTGCAGGGGAAAATACAACTTCAATCTAAATCCTGAAATAAGATTAAGGGTCAGCAGCCGTGAGGATGTGCAGTGCTGCTCTTTGCAAAGAAGAACAAACATTAGATAAACAAAACGAATACAATTTGCAATATTACATAGTGTTCCTACAACTGTATTATTCTAAATGTGAAATACATGATGAGGCATGCTGGGTAAACTTGCTCTCTGGACAATGCAAGGGCTGCCACAGTACAGACTGTGAGAGCAAAGCAATTGAACATTGTAAAAGAAGTGAAAACATCTGTATAGTTTCTATTGGTGTGGTTGGTCAAATTGGTGGAGGTGCCAGCCGCAGAGAGGTCTGCCTTTTCTCCAAAATAACGGAAGTGGACGGCACATTGCTTGTTGTTATCAAATAAAAGTGCCAAAAGAAATATTTTTGAAAAACTCAACAGCAATGTCTCTTTCAACAAAAAACACACAGCTACTCAAGATGTTGTGAGCAGTCATCACCACACAGAAGGAAGCGTGCAAATAATCACTAACAAAAGGGGAAGGCCGGTATTTCAATTAAAAATGATTCCGACGCTCAGTCTGTCCGTCTAAATAACCAGCAGATGTCAGCACTGACTGAGCGCTGCGTGGTAGTGTGGCCATTTTCCAATCTGAAGAGTGTGGGTTTGATCTTAGCTCCTGCAGTCAACATGTCGACGTAGCCCTGGGCAAGATACTTAACCCCCGAGTTGCTCCCGATTGCAGGGCCAACGAAGTGGGAATCTGTGTGGATGTAAACTTCGGTGGGGAAGTGCACGGCAGCCCCGGCCTCTGTATAATTATGTGTGAATGGGTGAATACTGACCTGTATATCTAAAAGCACTTCGAGGAGTTGTAAGGACTGGATGAAAGGCTTTATAAATACCGTCCATTTATCATTTACAAGTGGATAGGGCAGTAAGATGCTGTTCTGTGCGCACAAGCAGGCTATTGAACCCATTAGACCATTTTATTGTTGGGTGCATTACAGGCTCTGACAATCATCATTTTCAATGCTTGCCCCCCCTTTAATCGAAGGGCTCTCCCTATCAGGATGACGATCTGACAGTATGGGAATCCTGTAGATATTTTTCCCTCTAGGAAACTTGGGACAGAAATGATTTTAGTTGTATTATTATTATAATTATTGTTATTATTATTGACCTTTGTTTATTTGGATGAAGACTGGCAGGACCGGATAATCAAACGAAGGTTACACAAGAGGAATGAGAACTTTTAGATGAAACACATTTTTTTTTTCAGTTGTGGTCAATATATTCAGAAGAAACCATGCAAAATAAATTATTTATAAGAAGCATTGGATATGGGGGTGTATTTTTCAACAGTAGGATTCTGGTTGCACAAAATGTAACCAGAAAATCTGCTGTGTTTTTGTGGCTTGCGCACATTTACGTATACAAAAATGAATACAAATGACTGCTATGTGACAGGGTTACTAGTATCCCAAACAACTATAATCATGATTACATTTATATTTATTTAAGCACATAAAAAAATCAAAATCCATGATGTTGTATTTTATATATTTGAAACAGACGTTGTAACACAATCAGTTACAGTGGGAAATGTACGTGTGTTAAAGTAACATCCTCAATGTTCCTATAAATATTGTATTAACCAAGAGGAACACTTATATACTAAAGAGAAACAATAACACGAGCACTTCAAACATTTTCTGCTGAACAGAAAGCCATTCAGTCACAGTTTCTGTAGAATACCCGCAGGGTGGGAATAGAGGAGAACATTGTTATCGAAACAACAAACGTCATTGGGGATAGAGGAAACTGCGATCAGACAGCGGAGCCCCCACTCTGAGTGACTTTGTGAGCACGCTACTAACAATACTTGGTGATGTGAAAGGCTCTAATTGCATCTCTGAGGTAGATTTTAAGGAGGTTTCGAGAAGGCAAATCATGTATTTCTGAAACTAACTTTCAAATTTCATCGAGTCTGATAAGAAATGAAAGCGGCCATGTAGAAGTGTGCTTGTTAAGAAATATAAATACATATGAAGCTTGAACTCTTTTTAATACGATTTCATTGAGAACTGAGAACAAGAATCAGAAACCCTATGATAAAGCCTTCAGATCTCAAAAAGGGAGTAAATGATTCTAGTTTGAGGGAAGTTTATTTAAAAGGTGCACGGTACCGGAAAGTAATACTGCTAACATTATGTTGAAAATGAGGGATATCTAGGGCTTGGATACACAGTCGTGAACTGTACCGGAGACAAATGAGAGAAGGGATGTGAGGAAGTGTAGGAGCTTTAACAAAACAATGAAACACCCCCTGGAGGGAACTTTGCAGATCATTTCCATACATTAAACACTATAAGACAGAGAAAAGGGGAAAGAGGGCTCCTTTAACTGAGACATCACTAATCGAGACTACAGGAGATATAGGTCGAAGATGTCACCTCATCTTGAACTCCACAATTAAGGAGGTAACTATATCGGGGATTCAAAAGAAAAAAGGTGTGGCAAATTCTTTAAATGTTTTGATGTTTTTTTATTATTTAAGGTAGTCATTTTACAAAGACAAGGATACAATCTCTGGGGAAAAGCAGTAAGCTAACATAAAACGTAAAATACAAGTCAGAAAAAACCAAGCCCCCTCCTTCGATGTAAGAAATGTTTGGTGAGTCGAAATACAACATCCGTTTTGTCTTGTCTGAGGTCACATTTCATTTTAAATTTCATCCAACAATGCTTATCTAAGATAGACATTTTTCATGTCGTTGAATACCATCCTCTGACATTTAAAGAGGGGTTCCTAAGTGAACGAGATCTAAAGTGTTGTCCTCTGCCGTGTTTGAACAGTCAGCTATGATATTAAATATCAACCACAAACAGCAGAGGATGGTTTCAGTTTCAGAAATTGGTGCGAGCAATAATCCCTTAATCGTTTTGTGTGCCCTGCCATCGCTATTTCTTAAAAAATAATTGGGTCAGATGAACTCAAGTCTGTCATTTAGTGTCTACTCAAATCCACGGTTGGCAGTTTTAAGCACTTACAACACAATGTATTCCTGAAAAGCTTAAATAACAGTATGAGTCAGTGTGTCAGTCAGTCTCTCGAATATTCTGTCCAACACACACACAGTCATTCCTGATGGCCCTCCTCGCTGAAAAGTGTTTTTGGTTTCCACAATATGACATACAGTACTGGTTTTATAGAAAGCCCTTATAAATACCCTTGAAAACAACAAATAAGACCTTTTTAATGTGAGAAACTGCAAGGACAGAGGAGGCAAAATAAGTCAAAAGTGGCAGTATCCCCTCGGGTGCTTTACTTCTTTTCACATCAATGTAAATGTCTAAAGTTTTTCACCCGCGCCTTAAAGGCTAACACGCTGTTGAGAGGCGGTGAGCGGTCAGGAAGAAGGAAGTTTCACACTGGAAAATAATGTCAAAGATTCAAAGCCATATCAGTGTTGTAAACCTGTGAGCACGGCCAGTCAATTACACAATGCTCACGCTTTTCTACCTCTGTGATGTAGCAGTGCGGAGCCGTGCCAGTAGCTCTGGGCTCAGAGTATCCATATGACTCACACAGAGCACAGATTTGGTAGGGATGATAATTTCTGGGATACACTGTCTCTATTTTGAACAAAGCTGACAAAGCCAGGTGGCCGAGATAATGTAACTAATGGAAAAGTACTAACATCGTACTTCATCTGATGTCTCAGAGCTGGGGCATATACTTATTATTCTGCATGCAGAAATCAAGGTTGAAAATCTCCATCCATCCATGATCCATCCACTCTCTGTACAGTCATCACGTCGTTACACAGACGCCTGTCAACCTCGCCCTTACTGAATTCTCACCAAGAAAATTAACCCAACGTTAAAAACTGAAAAAGATAGCTGCAGCACGAATCTCAGATTTGAAATTAGACCAAAAAAAATTGCTCTCTGACTTAAGGACTTCACTAATGCATGTTTCATTGATTGTTTTTATTTAAACTGTATGAAAACATGTAGCTTGTATCCTAAACTAAGTAGACGTATGGTTAAAATGACACAAATTAATGCGTGCCAACGTGTGGGAAAATATTTCAGTAAACTAGCTCAGAATCCTCCGCATTCATTAACTGGATCATTATAAAAATACTCAAGTGGCCATGTTGACAAAAATCGTTAAGCACATTTAAAGAGGCCCCTTTCCAAAGTGATATAAGGTAATTGACTTTGATGGAGTCCTGCACTGTAATCAGTCTACAATCCACGAGTGTAATTTACACGCATCAAGCCTCTGATGATCATGAGGCTCGCATAACAGGAGCATGTGATTTCACAATGTGTTAGTTTGAGAAGGTTATAACAGTTATATTTAACGTCCCTCTGAGTTTTACAGGGAGCAGAAAGAAAGTAAATACAATCACTTCAGAGCGGGCGGACACACTGGATCGCAAACGGTAATACAGTACACCTTTTCAAACTAAGAATAACTCTCTACCTGGACTTGATTAAGGAGCTGAAAAAGTATCATCAGTTCTGTGCAGTGTTTTGCAATGATCATTATGTTGAATCAAGCAAGCAGGAGGCCGAGCTCAGTCACGACTTGGACTTGCACCCTTTGAAGGTAATTGTAGAGAATCAACGAAAGGTCAAAGCCTGTTTCTTGATTAAGTCCTTACTCGACAACCAAGGAGCTTGGGCTCAAACTTTTCCTAATTCAGACTGAGGTTTTCAATGGCTCAATTAATCTAACAATATTTCTACAATACAATTGATGTTGGAGTGGTTAGGACTGTATGAACGCGCCGTTGGAGGTAACTGCCTCAACTTTTACTCGCGCAGTTAAATTATGTGTGCTTTTTACAGTGCTCACAAAATCAGAGAGGTCCTTGTTCTTTTTTTTAGGTTAATTTGAGTCCATATTATACATCATGTAAGTCTCTTAAAGCCATGTCTGCTAGATCCAGCGTATTGACCTTATACAACTCAGACTCAGAAGTGTCTATTTTTGAGTAGCCCACCATGGTGTGAACGGCAATATGTTTTTCTTGAGCCTCAGTCCCGGGGAGCGAGATTAAGTTTGAACCTCTATCCTGGATTATCCTTGTGGCCTTTGGGGAACACTCATAACCGTGAATGTCTCCACCTGAAATGAAGGTCAAAAGGAAAATGGGATTTGACTGAGCTCTTGTACTTCCAGTTCTTGTACACTTTATAGTTCTTTACAGCCGAGGACATTGTCATTTTTTAGGCACATCCAACAATCAAAATAGTTTGGGCAATAGAGCTTTAGAAAGAACCTTTCATATTTCCCCAACACATCATTAAAACGTGTCTTATGGATGGAACTGAAATTAAAAAACTGCAGGTTGCTTCCTCCTACTAATGTATAATACACTTCCCGGCCCAAAAAAAGGTCACAAGCCTGGGGGGGGGGCAGTGCTATGATCTGGGGTTGCTGCAGTTGGTCTGGTCTAGGTTCAGCAATGTACCCAAAGAATGAGGTCAGCTGACTACCTGAATATACTGAAGGACCAGGTTATTCCATCAATGGATGTTTTCTTCCCTGATGGCACGGGCATGATCCAAGAGGACAATGCCAGGATCCATCGGGCTCAAACTGTGAAAGAGTGGTTCAGGGAGCATGAGACATCACTTTCACACATGGATTGGCCCCCACAGAGTCCAGACCTGAACACGATTGAGTATCTTTGGGATGTGCTGGAGAAGACTTTGCGCAGTGGTCCGAATCTCCCGTCATCAATACAAGATCTTGGCGAAAAATGAACGCAAGTCAGAAATAAATGTTGTGATGTTGCAGAAGCTCGTGGAAACGATGCCACAGCGAATGCGTGCCGTGATCAAAGCTAAAGGCGGTCCAACGAATATCAGTGTGACCTTTTTTTTGGCCAGGCAGTATATGTAATCTGTATACAGGTTAACAAGAAAGCCTCTTCACATGTTTTATGGTGTATAATCCCCTTGTTTTTACTCCCTTTATCCAGCTCCTTTAACTTCTGGCACACATTTAAATAAATGGGCTTACATTCATTCACTCCATAACCAGCTCATCACCTTTCACCACAATCTCCAGCAACCAATCATCGTGCTGCAGTCAAGCTTTAAAATCGTTCTCCTCTTTCCTGCAGTCAGCCGTGATTTCAGGTGTTTATGCTGCAGCCCACCTCCACACCTATCTACCTCCTGTCATCATGTCCAGTGTCCAGGAGAGCTGATCCACAGACCTCATCACACCTCCTGTTCATTCCATCTGTCTTTCAAATCTAGATCCTCAACATCACCACCAGTGTCTAGACCCGGGGGGGTTCCATTATACTCACGGCTGCATTTCCCCCTTAAGATATACAATATCAAGATTGGGGTCTCATCGCCAAACACTATTAAAATGTTCTATCATATGGCAGATGCACAAATAAATATTCTTTATGCAAAAAATGAGTCCCTCCTGATTGAAATGAAGGCTGGGTAAATCTTGCTCACTGCCATAGGGAACATGAACTTTCATGCAATATATTACCTTGCCTGAATGCCTGGAGGCTACAGGCTCAATTTACAGTCTTTGGCTATTAGACAATTCAAAGGGAAGGTTGATTACAAAAATGGAAGCCAATGTGGGTTCTTATGATAGCGGAAAGCACTGTGGTAAGTTAAAGACTTACAGGACATACAGGACGAGTGAGACAAAACACACAGGAACAGTTGAGTCAAAAGCATTTGTTGTTGTTTTCCATTGGTTAAATTTGAGTGAAATACCCGCTCTGTGTTGCATATTTTGTTATGACAGGACAGCTTGGTATTTGTTTGTGCATAGTGACACAGACACAAAGACGTAAACATTTGCACACATGTGCACACACAAAAGCCAGTAATGAATATGCCAAAATAATCATGTGTAGCTGCAGAGGTTAAATGATCATTACACTCTCCATATGTTTACAGAAAGCTGCGCTGGAATTGGAAAGCATATCATCATTATACTGTATATTTTTCTGACTTTGGTGGATGAAACGATGACCCGGGGGTAATTAGCACAGATGTTTGAGGCATACTTGGTAAATTGCTTTCAGTATATGAATATCAATGTACTTAGACGCAAACCAACGGCGGGATTTAGCTTTGATAGGTGTCCACACATCTGTTTTGGAACAACACCCTACTTTAGTAGTAGGTATAAGTGGCGATAAAAACAAAGCAGCAGATTTGGGTTTGGATAAAACAGGCGTCTAATACTGATGGTAACAACACAATCTTCCTGCCTACATGTTTGTTTGTGTTTGCACATTATTGCTATATTCTCCATTTGTTTTAATGACTTTCAGGATAGCTCAATGTGAAGCACGAGGCTTGTTATTTCCTCCGCGTTCGACTGATGTATTGGTTTGACCTTTTATATCGGTCAGCAATGCCATTTACCCCCCCGCATGATTGAGAGTCCTCCCTGAATGCTGCTGGGTGAAAACCAAATATGCTGCAATCAAATTGTTTGTGTTTTTCTTGAAAATCAACCTTTTCTTTGCAGATTATGTTTAATATTAGTCTATTTAATGCAGGAATACGTTCTACAGTTATCATTACAATAGCCAAGGTGCAGACCACTGCTTTATTTAAGCACCGACCATGTCAATGGGTCTTACGAATGAACTTTGGTAGGTGAACATAGATTATTTTCGGGGGCTGAAAATAGAAGAAATAGATTGTTTGCAGCTCTTGTCCAAAAATGTGGTTTACAAAATATATCGACCATGCTGTTACATCATTAAAATCAACAACATCTGTATTATTCTTAATTAAAACAGCTAGATTTTGCCTTTTTTGGGTAACAAAATGCTACTGTATATGTATTAATGCCTTCAACACTTTTCAGAAAGAGTGCTTTGAATGTTTAGTCCTAGGGCGGCAATTTGAAATACAGGCTTAGATGTTCTGATGAGCATCAAACTAGCTGCAACTACAGAAAATATAAAATACATTTTAAAAAATCAATGTGATCACCCTAAAGAAGATCAATGTTTGTTTGAACAAACAGTTTGACTACATGGGAGTAAGAGATGAACAGAAAAACAAAATCAATCAATGCATTCAATCATGCAAAATGATCAAAAAGGAAGTTGAAATAAGTTTCCTATCATGTGATAATGTGCTCCCGCTCATGACAGGGTTTATTAATGCTTTGCCTGTTGTGTAATTTGTAATTTTACAGTCCCATCCACATCCACGGAGCAGTCGTTAAGTCAATGCGGTATATCACACACAAACAGAAACTGTAAACGAGTGCAGCTCTCCTGTTTCGTCCAATATATTGCCCTCTCGTTCATACATTAAGCAAAGAGCAGCTTGAACCGCGTAATATACACAGTAGAGGACATAACAGAAAAAGACTACAGAGGACAAAGAATTGATTTTCAGGTTGGATCAATACATTACAGCAGCGAAGACATTTGGCTGTGTTTGTAAGTTTGTAACACAGGAAGCGAGCAGATTAATGAGACAACTTGTCGAAACAAATGGGGGAGGAAAGCAGCTTTGTGCTGTAAAAGGAGATGCAGTATCTGCAGGTCAGTATGTAACAACTGTACTCCAGAAAGTCGTGTATATTCACTTCCTTAATTATCTAATTAGACTGTTCCAATTAACAAAATAATAATCCATGATGAGGTGTTTGTTTCTCAACATACAGCTCTGGAAAAAATGAAGAGACCACTTCAGCGTTATCAGTTTCTCTGGGTTTACTATTTCTAGGTATAGAAGTTAAATGATAGATGTCATTTTTTTATTGTATTCTATAAACTACTGAAAACATTTCTCAGTGTTGGAATTCAACAGACACTGGAATGGCTGCCAAACATGTAGAGAGAAAGATTTAAGAAAAATGTGGAGTGGTCTTTTCATTTTCTTCCAGAGCTGTAGGTAGGAAATACAAATACGGTACAGAAAATATCAGAGTATTTTTCTGCACACTTATTCTTTTACGCACCCTTCGCCTCGATGAATCCTTAAATAGACCTTCTACAGAGTCTCACGTACTTTTCTCTCTTAAGACAATGCTACATGACAGCACACTTTAAAACTGGTCACCACAAAAGGCACAATTCCTGCAGCTCTTTTAAATAACTCTGCAGAAAATGAAGCTTAATCGCCGTGACCACTGGACCAATAAGCCAAATGTTAATCTTCTGCTATTATAAGTGAAAAGCTTCCAGGAAAAGTCGGGTCTATTATGTTGGACAAAGTGGGCTCTTTATGGCAGAGGCAGCTATCAGAATGTGGTGCTATCAAACGCGTCGTGCATTAACGTGCGATCAATTCCTCAAGCTAGAATACGTCAGCGTATATCCACACGCACGCACAATACACAATAGATGTTCTTAATAAGGGTAGACATGTTTTCCAATACATGGAGTAAAAGATGGCACTAAAATATAACAATGGAAGGTGTGAGAATAAAAGGCACATTTTGCATGTTATTGTTGTTGTGATCGAAAATCCACCACGAATTCTTCCTTGCATTACCATTGTTGTTGCAAAAAAGACCATTGTTTGTAGTATCGAATACATATCCCTTATAAGTTGCGTCCTTGTTGAGTATTTTCTAAAGGATACATTAGTCCTTGATTGATTTCCCACCTTTGGGCATCAATTGATTTCGTAAAGAGAGAACAGAGAGCACTTGCAGCTCCTAGAAATAGGAAATACATCACAGAGAGCATCGCATGTTCTCCTGTTAATGTGGGGGTTTGATACTTATATACAAGTAATATATAAATGAAATACATAAAAAATCACTTCTTACCTTTTCCATGTTTTCCAGATCTTGTGTTGATCAAATATTACACAATTTTAATCCTTGAGAAATATTTATCCAAAAGCACAAAATGTTCACGAGCCAAAAAGGTTGGAAACCACTCGGTTAGAAAAGCTGAAGAAAAAACAAAGCCCTTTCTTTTACAGTTCTGATTTGGGAGGTATAGTGTATTCCACTTGAGGCAATCAGCCCCTCAGAGTGTGGACCTGAGTGGGCTACATTTTGTGTAATCTAAAATAACTTCTGGAGACTTTGAACCAACATAAATCCGACTGATTTTTTTTCTTCAGATTTTACAGACATGCAACTAGTGACAAATCCTTTAATTGCGGTTTCCCTACCATTCTCCCCCAGTGAGGCATAATAAACCTGCACTTACGGTCATTGCAGAATGGCCCCCCGTAGGTGGTCATGGTGCAGTCACAGGAGAAGCCCTCCCACAGCTGCAGACACACTCCCTGGTGGTGACAGGACTCCTCGGTGCAGGTGGTGCTGGGGCCTGCAGGGTGTTGAGAGCAGATTTACCTGGTGTCTTTATTTTACTTATGAATCTTCATTACTCGGGAATACAACTGCAATAGTAGGCTAGTCACTGCTGCACATTGAGACCAGGATATATTTCACGTGGAATATGTTTTTGACTAAAAAGTAGTTCAGCAAGCCAACCATAGCAAGTTAACTGGAATAGCCCTCCACCACGTGTGGCATTCATTTGCTCCTCAGATGGGCTCATTTACAGTGTTTATTACACCCAAAGTGGCTTACATACACCCAATACTCTCATTTAATTTCAGTGTGTTTCATTAGGATTAAATGTGCAAGCAACACGTAGCGATGTGTTGTTTTCATTGCCCAGAGTGTTAGCGACACGTCAAGATTTGTTGCTGTCCCCACACCAACATATTCCTATTATATAGACGATACACACATGCTGAACTGGTTAATAATGATTTCCATAAAAGTAATGTGATCAACTCTGACCAGCTTCTGTGTGTCACTATGAACACCTCACTAAAGTCTGAACACAACAATAAATTCTGTGCACACTCAAGAGAGTAATTAATATGATCTCGTATTCATTCTGGAAACCCGTAGACACATCATTCACTACTTTTCCTCTTTTGATAACTCAAACTATTTTATTGATACTAGACTTTACCTTTGCGTCACCATAAAGCCAAACTTTGGAGACACTCTTACATCTACTCCACGTTTCCTCAGCACTGTTTTTCTGGGAAAGTTATTTCCTTAATGAATATTATTAAGTATTTGCAGTCAACACTTTCCTGATTGCTCTGTTGTTTGACTACAATTCAACCAAAGCAACTGGAGTTCATGACGGCAGCATGGTATTATCACATGTTCGCTTGTATAATATGATTCATTATAAAACCACAAAATGAGTTTCTGTGGCATAATGGAGCAATCAACAAAGCTGTTTATTACCGCAATAAATGCAGTGTAATTAGCTTTTGGTAAACGCTGACTTCCTCTGGTGTGCTGTGTGCCTATGAAATCAGATTACAGGCGTGATTCAGAGGTGTTTTCATACTGCCCAGTGTGTTCCCTCACCTCCACAGCCGTGCTCCACTTCTCCCACTTTGTGAAGGGCATCGGCCAGCAGGTCGGGGAGTCTCCCGTTTAAGTCCACAGATGCCAGGCAGCCCTGGTATCCTTCCCGGGATGCTATTAACCTTGGCAGGCTGCTGTACATGCTCTTCCCAACACCACCAATGTACAGCTCGCCTGTGAGGTACAGAACATTTCATTCAACTTTTAATTAAGAGATTTTAATTATAGGTTTTAGCATTTAGGTCATTTAGTGAGTGGTGGACCGGACTGCATTATATTCAGAGCTGTTTCCAATACAACTCATGTGTGAGGACTCGGAGGATGACAATTTTACACATTTTGGACAATCTCATTATACATTTAGTAAAAGTGGAGTCTACACTTTATAGAGCTTTTGAATGTAGCCGGCTTCTAGTTGTAGGTACACCCTAAACATGTGGTGCCTGTATTTGTGTTTACATATGAACAAAACAACAAAAGCAAGTTGAGAAATACTATAAAAAGTACTATTTTATCAGTAAATATTGTTAAAAACCACAACTGGTTCACAATGCTAAGCTAATATGTTAGCATCCCTGAATCCCTTGATAAAATCCTTTGATTTGTTCAGATAATTACCTTTCAGATCCAGGTTGCGGGCTCCATTGGCGTGTTGGGTGACGGTGCGGGAATCAATCTTGAGGATGTGCACGTTGCTGTTGTCGCGGGAGATCATCACATTGTGCCACTGGTTGTCATTAAGTTGCTTGTCGGAGTTTCCCTTCATTAGCGACGGCCCATTTCCCAAGTCGAAAACATAATGAACGTACCTACGGAACAATACAGATTTTTACATTTCGTATTTCTTTGGTGGTACGACTGCTCCAATATGCTGTTATGGGATATCACACTGTGGGATATAAGCCCCTCAAGCTGCGTAAACTGCTGTGCTTTGTGATATGACCGCTGAAGGCCGGTGGGGGGTCTAAGTCAGAAATGCTCTTTGTTGACATGCAGATAACAGTGAATGAAGGAAAACGAACAGCAAAGCTTAAAAGATGTTGAAATTACATTTGAGTGCACTGTCAAAAAAGTGAATCTTGTTTAAATCAAAGTTAAGCAGCATCTATTTCAAAGCTGCCACACTTCACACTAAACATTGAGCAGCCTGGAAAATAATGACAGAAGCGTTGGAAGCCATTTTTCGTCTGTGCGAGCTTCTGCTGCAGGCTGCCGAGCCGAACAAGGCCTCCTGCTGAATAATTGCTAGCTGGTAAAGAGTGTGTGCGAGGTTCGACAGTGGAAAACTACAATTGTTGCTTTGCTTGCTCTGTTTCGACTAACCCTTCTCTGCTAATCTGTCAGCGGCAAAAATTATCTACGATGAATAAAACATGAGGAACATATATCTGTGGCCAAATGTGTTTGTGTGAGAATGACACCGGTGCTCTGGTGATGGCAGATATTGCTTTTGTATTCATGCTTCCTCTATCAGCATCCCTCCCCATATCAAAATTATTTATGATGACAACATTTTGACGTTATTTTGTGTGCCTCTCCAGTGCTGCAGGCTGATTTATTGAAGAAATGAATCATGATTAAGACATTTTGAGCCCAAAAAAGGAGAAAATGCACTCTTCAGTGCGCCTTAAGCTTTGCAAGACTAATATTTTTGCACTGATGGATGTCAGGACTGCACACTTTAGGTCGATTAGCCAACTAATCGGCTAAGACGCTTAAGTTCACTTCAGTTTTTTTTAATAATAATTTCCCCCAAAAATGCTGAGCACTCTGGTGAACACAACATTTAAGGGCTTGCTTTTGCATGATTCTGTGGGGACACTCAGTTTTAACCAGCTGCCAATTTAGTTAGACACAGTTTTAGTAATAGTAAAAGCCCCTTCTAGTCATCTTACAGGTGAGTCCAAACAAACGTTCCTTACCCTTTGACCAGCTCCACCACGATGAAGTCACTCCCATCTCCAGAGTTGTAAAGTATCAGCCCGTCAGGACTGGTGGTCTTGAACTGAAAGAAGAGGTGCATGGAGGCGTAGGCCTGCAAGGTGGAGAAGGCCAGGTAGCTGGCTTGCGCTGTGAAAGTCACAGGATTGGCCACAATGTGCCTCAAGCCGAATCGAGCATTCAGCTCGCAGTAGGAGATGTCTCCGTTCTTGCACTGGTCCAGATAGAGCATCCCGTTGAAGGAGAGAGCTTGGAGATGGCCAATAAAGTTGGAAGGCATCACAGAGATGAAACGCCGCTCGGTCATGATCCCCGTCTCTATGTTGTTGAATTCCAGGCGGGTGTGGGCGCCTTGCATGTGGCCTACGTGACAAAAAAGAAGCTCAGATTTCAACCACCTTTCAATATCTGCAGCCCAGTAAGCACAGCTCCTATAATCCTGCTACACACCTTCCACTGTCACATTGTCGACAGAGAGCTGCAGATTCTTCCCACGCCGCACCACCTTCACGGTATGCCACTCATTGTCATTCAGCTTCTCGCCTACCAAGAGTACTTCTGGACCCTTGCCTAAGAGGAGTAAAGTGAGTAAAGTGACAATCATACCACATCCGCTCAGTATACATCCTTTAAAACATGAAGCTCACTTCACAGGGTCGATACTTTCATTCACTCCCAGAACAACAAACACACAAAGACATCAACAATCACCGGCATCCGTTACAGTGCATTTATTCCAAACACATTTTAAGGAGGAATACGTCAAAGAAAATGCAGAAGTAGCTCTTTTTCTGTAAGGGTTATTTTCAGGCTTGGGGAGCAACAGATTAAATGTGATGGGATTACATTGAACTGTATTCTTTACTTTAAAAAACTGTTAATCAGATTAATGTACATAAAAAAACAGGGATTACTAGCAGGATTACAATGCTAGAAAACTAGAAAGAGCATATTGTCTTTCATTTAAAGGAGATAATTTGACTGTTTCCTGTTGTTTCACATAATATACTTATTAAAAAAGATCTTATTGAAATGTATTTTGTATGATTTGCATTGCACTGCATTTTTTATTGAGGTAATCCAAAAGTAACTGAAGGTATCCAGTGTACATTACTTTTATTTTTTGACACTCAGATTAGGTTGCTGATAACATGTTTATGACAGGTAACTTTTAAACGAACCCCTCTCATCCCTGGTTATTTCTGTACTGAATAGCAAGTGATTTGATTAAGGTCTACTCCGATATTACCGAGGGGCTTTGTGTAAACATGCAGCTTTAAGTTTCAATATTCCTGCACTATCCTCTGCCTTTTTTCGTTGGTTTCAAAATAGGTCACAGTGCACACGCTTGCCACTGCAGCACCGTCATCCCGAATCAGTGCCTATGCAACAGGCCGACACGGCAGTTCAAAGGAGTTCTGACATCGCTTGGGAAACTAATTGGCCATGCCTAAGCTGACTGCGCCTTTAGGGGTTTGTCTGTCTAATTGAGCTCATGGTGTAGGAGAATTACAGGGGACATACAGAGGGCAATAAATGGAAAAACATCAACTGCTTTCCGAACACCGCTCTGTTTCATCCTCAGGGAAATAAAACTGCGACTGGAGACTTTGTCCAGGGCTGCATATCAAGTGTCTGTACAGCACACAGCATGAAATCGCCATCCACCTGCCGAATATCGACTGCGTACACCAGACGGATCAATCGCATCAAATCCTGCTCACTCTATGTCTGACTGATTTCCTCCCATAATGAGAAACAAACTACTCGCTGAAGTCATCTCCAACACAAAAACAGAAAGGTTTATCTTGTGGGCATGACATTTGCTGTAATGAAAACAGAGATAGTGGAATGCTGGATAAATATGTATCTTGTCTGTGCTTCTCTGAGGGCAGCTTCCCTGATATCTAATGTCAGCGCCTGAAAGTCTGTTTGCATATCTTGAGGTGTACTTATGTTTCTACACATGTAGAAAAAAGTTGTCAATGTGATTGTGATTTTAGAGGGAGCTGCACAAATACTGAACAATTGCCTCAAGTTATATTGAAGGGGACACTGTGATCAAATTGTCACAACAAACTATCCCTACCTGATCATACACCCTAAATAATATACAGTTGGAACAGCAAGGACTCACAGCACAAGCCCAGCGTGAATATAACTATTTTTTTCCGGTGCCAGGCGAGTCCCTTCTTTGAGGATACTGTTCTTCTTTTTTCAGTGTTTTCGCATGGGTTGGATTATATTCTTAGTGGAGTGACTTTGGATTTATTTCTTGTCCTTGGGATTTTTCAGCCGTATCAACAAGACTGCATTGGTGTTGGAGGTGTTTGAATGTTTTTGGGCTAGATAAACTGTTTTTGAGAGGGGAGGGGGACTTTATTATTTAGAGGACACGCTACAGGGATCAGCCCCTCTCTTTGCATGGTTGAATAACCACAGTAGCTACCCAAACCTTTGCAGTGGTAACTAGGCTTAAAATACAAGCTGATTGTTAGATATATAAACCAACCTGTCAATCACAATCCACGTCCTAGAGTGTACCCTACATTTTTTAAATTAAAATGTGACTCGTGTTTACCATATGAACATCGTGCCTATAAAAGTAATTGCATGAAGTAGATTAATCATTTTCTCATAGACTTCTATGAAATCGGACTAATTTTTGCAGCCAATAGCGACGCCCCCTACAGGTTTCTGCGACGTGTGATCAAGAGAACCCTCTGGACCCCAGCTCAAAGATGGTAGCATAACGCAGCGTACACACGGTAATTGTTTTACATTTTCTATAAGTCTAAGGCAGGGGTGTCTTTTTAGGAATTAAGAATTAATAAAAAGGCAGCACTCAAAACTGCATCAGCGATGGTGATCTACTTCCAGCACTGCAGTGGGCATTAAAATGGTGTAATGTCGTATGTATTCACACTGACATCTGACTGTAAATCCTTTGAAATGTGGCCTCCTTTCAAAGTGGCTTTGCTTCACAGGCTCAGCTTCCAGTGGCTCGAGAGCAAGCCACACTTGTAAGAGGTCTATTTGGTCCAGTTTGATCCTCAGTTAAAATTGAATGGCATTCATATTTTCAAACAAGAATCACTTCAAAAGGCATGGTGCAGCTATACAGGTCAGCATTACGAGTGAGCCCAGACTTTGAAGGCTGGATGTTCGAGTTAATCAAAGCATGTTATGGTAATTTGGTAATTTTGTAGGACAAATGCCTCATTTTAAAACTGTCTTGTATTAATGAAGAGCATTGCAGAAAGATTTGTTCTTAAATGTATTACCCTCCCACTGAAAGCCTCCCAGCAGCAGGGTGGTCTCTTTGACTCCTTTAGAGATAAACTACACCGGCCATTTTCCTCACCTGAGCAATCAGAGTCCTTAAAGGTGATCAAAACAAGGACGTTTAAAATTCACAATGAGTCTACGGTGCAAACTGCCATGCTCCCTACTGAGAGCGCTCTCTAAACAACAATTGTATTTATTATTTTGGAAGATAATTTGGGATAATTGGCTGAATTTGCTATCATCACCCTAACGATCCATTAAAAAGCCGTCCATTATCACATCTGCATGATGGAGATCTTCAGGGATCACTGATGAACATAAAGCAGAATTTATCAGGAATTACATTTTTTTTTTGCACATAATAACAGCTCATATTTTCTGTGCACAGTGCATGATGGTACAATGCCATCTGCTGGTAGAGAGGGCAATAACTTTGGCAGATATCTGAGGCAATAAAGGACACATACAGTACATTATTTTGTCAAACAAGCAATCGATGTTCCGCATTTCTTCTATCTTATTCTACTCTTTTATTTCTACAGATTGTATGAATTCAAATAATTGTATGAAATATGTACCATTATTTAAAAAGTGTTTTACAGGACATTGTCTTTATTTTAACCCTGAAATCGAACAAGCTTCACTTTTGAAAAGATTATTTTTTATTTGAGTGTTTTTAGGGTTTAGGGTTTTGGCCGTGCATATTCTGTTATTATTTTCCATTTCTAGGTGAATGTTATTTTGTATTCAACATGATCAAATCAAACAGAAATGAACCAAATAAAATCAAAGTGCTTTACAGAGACGGTACATGCACTCTCCCTGCTTCTATCAAACAACACACCCATGTAACACCCACACCCACACACACACACACACACTACTTACCTCAACCACAGGAACACATTCAATATAATGGACTGTTTCCTAGGCTAACACATGTTTGGTAAACCGTAAACCTGTCCCCTTTTCGCCATTATATCAGCATCTCAGATCAATAGGTTAACATTAAACAAAATTACAGACCAGACTGTCGGTTATTGATTTGCCTATTGTACGTGCTTAAATGCTAAAACATGCTTTATAGCGCACAACAAGTTGTTGCATTTTATTCCTTTCATCTCCGGGGAGCATAGAAACAATATGATGACTAATAGGATGCAAATCATTGCGAAATTGAACAATAACAGTTAAACCCTTTATTTTACGGAGTCTGGGAATTATTCATACATGAGGGTCGGAAACAAGCTTTCAGTCGGCGCTCGATTATAGTGATAATTTTTAGAAGCATTCAATAGCTTCCTCTCTATTTGATGATCTTTATCAGAGACTCGTTTACCTCTTCACTGCCAGACAGCTTTTATCACTTTCTCCCACTGCTGCAATCTGAAACTGAATTTAAATTGCCTGTCTCTCAGTATCAGGTGAGGGCGACAATCTACATCATGAATTCAAACATTTCTGCGGTACAACCTTAAAGTGCCACTCTATTTCACACATAGAATACCAGGAAAATTGGTCTCTGGCATTCATCTGCCATCGAGCCAATGGATGAATGTTTGCCTATTTAAATGCAGCCTGGATCATGATAACGTGTTTGATGATTTGCTGACAGGTCGCTCAGCTATGTTTGATATTAAAAGACACTGTACAGAACATTTATCCAGCTTGTCCCCCCTGCATCTATAGCAAATATGGCCCTAGAAGCCAATTACATTTGTGGTATAATAGAGTATAATACCTACTGTGTTTTGATGCATGATAACAAGGTGGACTTAAATACTTAATGAGTTTTCATGTTTATTAAAACCGACATCAGTGATTTATTTTGAATATACAGGTCTTTGGATATACCGGTATTGATTATCACTGCGATATTTAAAAAAATAAAGATAGTTATGTTATGCTAATGATAAACGTTCCTTGTGGATTTCATTTGTAGAAGTTCATCTGGTTGCCTTTTAAACTAACCTTTACCATTTCCAAAAAAGAGAGCAAACACACGGTTATAGTTGGAAATGAATTTGACCGTTGGCATTGGTCTGAGGCAGGGGTGTCCAAACTGCAGCACGTTGTCCATTTTGAATCGGCCCTTAGCAAATTCAAAAAGTCTAATGAAACGTGCGCTTTATTCCAATTGTACTTGCTAAATAAACATGTCAACATATATTGCACAGTATTCATGAGTTAATAAGCCCACTTTTCAAATAAATTCAGTCAATTAAAATTGATTTTGAAATGTTCGAACAAATCTTACTTGATAAAAAAAAGCCCAATAACTTATTTACACAGTAATCTTGAAATAAACCTTTCCTATTTCCCCTTATTATATCAATATGAGGCTAATGTTTAAAGCATATTCAAATATCATGAATCATTTACCTACATTTGATTGATTTTGCTAACTTATAACTCAATTTATGAGGCAATGTACCTCACCCTCACCAGCCCTTTGGATGTTTTCTGTATGCGGGCCTCAGTGAAAACAGTTTGGACACCCCTGGTCTAAGGTCTTATACAGTATTTGGCATTATTACAACCCTAGGAACACAAAGTAATCTACTAAAATGGGAAGGCTGCAACAAACGTACACTCTCTATTTAAATGTTTGGTAAGAAAACCTCCTAGGAACAGCTCCATAAATGAGTGTGACGATACAAACACAGCATACCGTGCATCTGATCCTTGTGCATGAATTATACTACTGTGACGCCAATATTAAATAAAATAAACTACTTAACATCTTTTAACATTTAAGCAACAACAAGACTTGCTGATAGCCGACAGTCTCATCTACTAATCAGATATCAGGCTAACCTTTAAACGACTCTAAGCTCTGCCTTTGCTGAGTGTTTACCCAGTAGCAACATTGCATTTGAGTGCTGCTTTTCTCACTACAGATAATTGCTGAATGCACTTGAACTGTACCCAGATTATCAGCTATGCGAGCGAATTAGTCACAAGCAAATGAATGAGTCATTTGCGGCACAAAAGGCAGCGTCAAATCTTGCTACATTTGATTACAAGATTATGACATTGTACTAATGAGAACATGTGTCACTCAAACTGTTACTCAAATGTAGAATTCATTCTCGTTCTTATCTTTGTAATGATGCTTGTGAGTAGCATAACAGCAACAGTAAACACCGGGGATTGTGGGGCAGAAGAAATGAATTATGTTCTGTGTCGCCAGGGAATAGAGCGAGAGGCATATGATTACACCACACTGCATGTTCTCTAAATCATGGTACAGTAAATAATCATAGGAGACACTTACTGAGATTACAGTCTATCCTGATACAATCTGGTGAGAGAGAGAGTGAGATGGTGAGGTTAAAAGAAAAAAGAACAGCACAAAAGAGGAGAATATTTCACATCCTTCAAGGTACATTCTGCAGACACTTCAGTGCTTTTCAGAGCCCACCATCCGGGGACAGCCTCGAGAGTCTAAACCGCCACTTTCCTCCCTGTAGTGTACATAACATTAGAAAAGAAACAGTAAAGTAAACCTGAGCATGTGTCTGGCACAGCTGGAAGCACAATAGCGCAGATCAACATTGGGATCAATAAGAGTTTCATTGAGCATAAAGTGGAGGTGCATTGGTGTTTATTTTTAGCGTCAGTATCGGCTCGGATACGGCTGCTTACATTTAGGCGCCTGCAAATGAATCTGACTGTTCCAGATACCGAGACTGATAGTGTCACTGATGCGTGCTCTGGGGCAATACAGCAAACACGCACCGCTGTGAGGAAAATTGTTTGAAGCAGATAACCAAAATGGAACCTGTGCTCCATTTCTTATGTCCTAACACTGAAAGCTGAATGAAGCATCTTCAGCAGATTAGGGTGATTAATGAACAATTCTTAAATTAGAGCAACTACTGGGACAATGCATTATTTTGCACTAAATGTAGTTTCCTCAGTCCTTCCATTCATTTTTTATTCAGATGTATGTGTAGCCTCTTTATTATTTATGTTAAGGACACAATACATGCATTCGTACAGTAAGTGATGCATACATTAACCTCTTCTACTCTGCTCTTTTCTACCATAGACCCATTTTTCTTCTTCTTGTGGGGGTGGGGGGGTCAGAGGATCTTTAGGGGTAGATAACAGGTCAACAGGATATGCCACATAGCAGGGGTGTACATCATTTGAAAGCTGAAGACAGAATTGTTGCAAGATTTTAAAGAGTTTAATAGAAAATGTGAAAAAAGTTATCCAAAAATACCTAAATATTACATTAAGAGCTTCAGAAAATTGTATAAAAATTACCATTTTGTTATGTTAAACCTTAGGGGGACTGCTCAGAAACCCCTTTGTTGTCAATAAACATTAGAATCGTGATTGCCTGAGGCATTTCATTTTGGTTGTAGAGTTAGGCATATTATCCTAGAGGTCATTTTAATAAAGTGAATTCAAGGTAACAAATACGATAGGTGAATGGGATTGATTATTTCACTGAACAGCACTAAAAAGGTTTTAAATGTGTAATTCTTGTCTTGAAGGTATCATACTTGATAGTCTGAAGTGCACCAATGCACCTCTACTTAAAATCCCAAACCGTGATCCTCCACGCTTGCTTGTTCCTGCAGGCCAGACGGTTATATATTTTCCAGGTTTAATACAGAGGAAAAGGGCGATTTGCACAACCTGCAGCCACAGTGAACCTTACCCCATGAAAAAATAATGACAGCAGCACTAATGTGATGCTTTGCTAACATCTCCCCATGTCTACAACAGCTAATACTTTCTAAATCCATCTGCAATATTCACAGTGTTAGCCTCAAAATGGATTCACCCACTCATCATTTGCATGTTCTGTATAATGGAACCAATTTATCCCGCTGTATGTGAATATATCGGTGTAAGCCATGTGGCTGAGGAGTGCTCTCAAGCTGTCAACCATCACAGAGCAGTGGATACAGACAGCCAGAGACCAGAGTGATTTTCTGCTGCAGGTGTGTGTGTGTGTGTGTGTGTGTAGTGTGTGTCCATCACCGGCACCATGTGCTCAGTGAAGCGACTCTAAACTGGACAGGGCAGTAAATGTGAGAGGAGGGAACTCCAATGGTCACATCTACAGCTTAAGCGATGTGAGTGGTAATATCTGAACGTAATGATAGATCTGATCTCTGACTGCCTTCTCCTTGAACTGCAGACAAAGCCATTGAAGGGCTGAAAGAGCCGGGACGGTCAGATGGGACCTGACCACTGGATGAACTGAGAGAGAGAGACAGAAAGAGATATAGAGATAGAGAGAGAGAAAGACATTTCATACACACAGTTGCTTAAAAACGCATTAAACCCCTTGATGTTTTTTGTTCATATCTTTTTGTGTGAAAAAGATTCTTCTTCAAAATGTTTTCAGTTTGATGAGAAGATCAAACACCACAGCCAGCAGCTAAACAGTGCAAATATAACCATTTTACACTTTTAGTGTCATTATGTATTAGAATATTTTCTGGTTCTGAGATATTGCCAGGCTACAAAATGAAAATACTTGTCTGATACAACGAATTGGGGTTTTTACACTTCAGTTGCTCTGCTGTAATTGAACGCCCTGACAGAGCCATGCTTCATGTATTCCCTAGTTTGCAGATTGTGTGTTAGCTAAGCCAGCCCTCTGCTTGCCTGTACTTTTTGGGCAGATCTGAGAGTGGTATAGACCTTCTCATCCAACATTCTAAAAGGTCAAACTATCTATTTAAAAAAATCCTTTTAAAATCCAACTGAGGAAAAAGGACACGTTCAGTTAATCAACCCGTTTACTTTATGACTGATAAAAGTTATTGTCCATTTCCAAAATATATCTAAATTAAATCCACTTTCCTGATGTCCAGATTAACATTTGTTTTTTACTTTTTAATGTCACATTGTTTTTTATCGCTTGAAGTCGAAACAAAAAATTAATCCTAGTGAAAAACGGTCGAGGGAATTGCTTATCTATTTAAGCAACTGTAGTGGTTGTGTATGAAGATGGATATGAGAGAGTTGACACAAAACTAATTTCATGATAGCTTGTTGACACATTTGAAAAGGTCAACTGGATTTATCCGCTCGCATTTGTCGCAGCAGCATTACCCAGGTTCACAGTGAGTTTCACTCTGCCTCCGTCCAGCTCCAGACGCAGTGTGTCCGCTGACTGCTGAGAGGTGGTGGCCACCAGCAGGCCAAAGGCCCTCTGGGACATGAAGCGCAGCGACACATCCTCTGCCTCTGTGTGTAGTGTCCTTGGCAGCACCACCTTCAGATACATGCTGCCGTCATAGCTCACCATCGTGGCCTCTATGGATTACAGGATGAGGAGGCGTTAGCAGACACGGAACCTCAGAGGAATTCAGAAAGCTAAATGAAAAAGTGGCATTCATAGAACGAAGCTGAATTTGATCTTATCTGAAGTATAGCATGATATCATTTTAGATTGCAGTTTCCATCAGTCTCACCAGATGGCAGAAAAAGCCTGGAACTTGCAAAGACAGTGGGGAGATTACGGCAGCAATCACATTTCTGAAGGATTCATACCCATCATAAAGCAATACAAGGGGGATTTTCATATATCCCTCATTCTATTAGCTGCCAATGGATCTGCGTAATTTGGCCCCTCTGCGAGGAAACCATCTGCATGGTAAATGCAGAGTGATTCAGGCCGTATCACTGCAGAAGCAGCGCTGCATTTCTAATGAAACGCTCATAGCTCAGAGAAGCTTTTCATACCGACAATTCATTAATGAATCACCGTACAACTGAACAACTGTAGAATAATTAACTATGACCTAAATAAAAACATATTTTGTCCTTTTATTGTCACCTCCTATCCTTGGTAAACGTGGAGCTCTCTTCTGTTGTACTCTTGAATTGTAATGACATTATTAAGCATGCAGATGATGATTCTGAAACTGCAAATTGAATTATTATTGTTTTGGATGCCTGAGCATTAAGGCTTGTAAATTATTATTTCTTTCAGCCACATTTTTGATGTTTTCATGCAGGCACTTTCCAGCCACTACACAGCTACATCAATAAATAAAATACAGGCCAAAGTGTGTTAAAAGCTTTTCAGCATCATTTTGAAATCACTTACTCTTCTCCTACGCCGGCTTATGTCTCTTACCCTTCTCACAGCCGGGACCCAGGAAGCCAGTACCGTTGCATTCACAAATGTGTCGGTTCCAGCCTTCCCTGCAGTGTCCACCGTTGGCACATGTGTCTCTGGCACACCTGATGTGGGTCTCTCTGGTGCAGAAGCTGCTGACACCTGAGGCGCTCTGAACCTCTGCCAGCCTCCACAGGTTACGGCTCTGTCCGTCAATGAAGAGGTCCCTCACACAGCCCACATAGCCCAGGCTGAGGGAGACAGTCCACACCTCGGGGGGCAGCATGAGGGCTTGCCGATCCTCAGGTAACCCCCCAAGGTACATGTCACCGTCAAGGTCGAGGATCTCGCTGCCTTCATTAGCAGCAAAGGGGATGCTCTGGCTGTTCACGGAGATGAAGCCTGTAGGGCAGGAAGTGAGTCAATTTGTACTTACAGAAGGTTTTTGTCTCAGAGAGGAAAGACAGGTGTGTGTGTGTGTGTGTGGGCTGTGTCTCGTGAGAAGTGAGAACAAACTGTGATATTGGGGAAGTAGGCATTAGACACTGCTTGCCTCAAAGAGTGTGAATTAAGATTGCACTGGCAGTCCTTGGGAGTTGATTTTATGAGGAAGAGCAGCAGCCAAAAAATAAAACTTGCCCTGAAAAAGTGAAGAATTATAAATGGCATTGTCATAATACCCTGCTTGAGAGGGAAGGAAATGTATTCATAGAAATGTGTAGGAAGGAATATGAGGAGGAACAGTGTGTGTTTGGGCTCTTACTAATAAGGTAGACATTTGGATTGT
This sequence comes from Eleginops maclovinus, assembly GCF_036324505.1. Lineage (NCBI taxonomy): Eukaryota > Metazoa > Chordata > Actinopteri > Perciformes > Eleginopidae > Eleginops > Eleginops maclovinus. Next base: position 5,259,881 of record NC_086359.1, read on the forward strand.
ACTAATAAGGCCACTTTTGAGGTGGATGTCTGTATAATTGGCCACTTGTGAAATAGGTTAACACAGATTTCCAAATGTCACACACAGATTATAGCACCTGGAAATATCATTGTAATTAAAATCTAATATGCATGTATGTTTCACTGCAGTGAAGGGAAAGCCAGAGCGGGCCGATGTGACTGACTCCATGCTGACATATGGCGGTTTCACAGCTTGGAACATTTTCTGCTCCAGAGCTAAAACTGTAGACACACTATAACAGAAGCAGACAGAAGGCTTCCCCTGCCTCCGCAAACACACACAATTCTCTCACCATTGCGACCTCTCCTCTGGAAGTCCACATGGCACCACTCGCCATCATCGAGCCTCTTGTTATTGGCCTTCATCTTGATGCTACCAGAGCCCATATCCATGACCAGGTAGAGAAACCCATCCAGCAGCTCGATGGCGAAGAAGTCGGCGCGGGGCTTCATGTCGGGCTGCGGGCCCTGCAGACTGCCATGGCTGAACAGCAGCAGGCCCATGGGCTCTGTGGTGCGGAAGTCAAAAGATATGGCGCCCGTCTTCTTTGTGTTCCACCTGGGCAATGTCAAGTAGGCAGAGGGAGTGTCGAAGGTGACCGGCTCCAGGGCTTCCACGTCCTCGCAGCTGAATATCAGGTCGCCATGGATACTGATCTTTGGGTCTCGCTGTTCAGCCAGTCGTGACAGCTCCAGTCTAAACTCATTATTCTTGTAGACCACCTAATAAATGAGAGAGATATCGTGGTGAGATGACAGCTGACGCCGCCGATAAATACAGTGCAAAGGTTTTATATTTCTCATCATTAATATAAGATTCTATATGACACAGCGGCTTTCACAAGGACACGCGGTATTAGAAATGCGGTGAATCATCCCTGAAGTCAGAGGTGCTGTGATTATTTCATTTCCTGGAGTTCTGTAAACTGGCACCTTTAATTAAACAGACGTAGAGGCGCTTAATCTGTTAAAGAACAACAACAGCCCTGTCTGTCTCTATGAGATTGTTGTTATGTGCAGAGGCAGATATAGGAAGCGTGTATTATTGAATGCTTTACAGGTAGGCAAAGAAAAACAAGAAGGCAGCAAGAGCTGAAATGCTCTTGGCATTTAGATTTAGATGCAAATGCAAACATTTACATGTTAGACATTTAGCTGACTCACTAAAGACAAAAAAATGTGTTCCGACAGTAAAATAATCTCGAATTCGGAGAGGAGGAATAAGAGACCCAGCACACAGCATCAAACAATTAGGTGTGTTTGTACGAAGTAAAGTGAGACAGATCAAGTCCGAGCAGAGATGGTGAGTGGGAGAGAGGTGGACTCTATCCTCAAAAAGCAAAAACACACAATCCAGTATTTAAAAAGGTACATTTAGACAATGTAATGGCATGAACTGGAGTGTTCATTTTCTCTGCTGAACTCATGCTGCAGATACAGCTGAACTGTGGTAAGAAATCTGATTATATCTGCAGCCCAGCAGACCTGACTGTGTCTTTGAGGAATGTGTTGACTAAACAGAGAGAAATAAACAAACCTTTTGAAAGACATTTACCTTCACTACATAAAATACACCCTGTGTGCTGGAACAGAATGGCCGCTCCTCGATGCGGCTTTGTGTTGTTTGCTGTTTCCATTCTTGGTTCATCAATATGCACAGCAGGGGACAACAATCCTTGTCTCATTTTGTATCAGTTGTAAGTCACCCCGAGCCCTCTGTTATCTGCCACATCACTCTGTGGCCAGTCACTAGCCTGAGGTGACACGCCACGCTGCACTGGGGACTAACAGCAGATCTGAGAGGCAATTTGAGCCAATATCACACTTCACACTGCCTCACTGCGACTAATTAAGCAGTGAAATCAGATGGTGAAACTGACCATCGAGAAATGAGCGTAACAGGCCATTTTTTAGACGGAAAGACAGTCAATCAAGTCACTTACACAAAGCGGGAGCTGTGTTGTTGAACACAGACAATGGGCGACATCCAGAATCATTCTCTTATATTTTCTCTAATTCACGGAAAATAATCAACCCCATTTGCATCAAATGTTCTACCCCATCCAAATCAGCTCTGAGCTACGTGTTCTGAATGATGAAATCTGATTTGTGTGGCTGATTGTTTATAATTAGCATAGGTAACACACCCTAATCCTTAAATAAAGGCAGGTGCCGTGCCGTGTGCAGACACACAGGCCCCAAGAAACTGAGCAGATGCCACCAAAAAATAAAAATAAGAACTTCAGCAGAATTGAAATTCAGGTATTGTTTAATAAATAAACTTAGATTTTCCAGAACATCAATACTTGCATTACAGGAAAATCCAATAGCATTCAAAAGCAGTATGTAGGTCACACACTCTTATCTCCCAATGATTTCTTTAGTAATTATTGGGATCAATAGACTATTAGAATTGTGTCATACTATTTAACACAAATGCAATAATCCTTATTATTACTGATGATCTAGATTCAATTCATGCATTTTTCTTCAATCTGATTTAAAACATAGGTTTTCTTTCTGCGACACACAACTGGAACAATGTAGAAACTAGATGTTATTTCTCAGTGTGTGTCGGAGGAGCGCTCTCTAAGAGAAGACGTTGGTAAATCACAGAAATCTGATCGGCTGAAGCCAATATACGACAGACCTCCCTCTGTCTCTGAAGAATGTCTAGCAATGGATTTGAACATTTAAATCAATAACAGGAAACAGAGAGAGATACACAATCTTTTAAAAGACATTTACTACATAAAACTGACCCTGAGCTTACTGTGATAAGAAATCATTGGGTGGTCACAGATATCGATGGGTACGAATAAAAATATAAGAAATCGTGGAAAAAAAATATGAGGAAATGTGTTGCATATTGCTTCCTATATAAAGCACAATAATTACAAATAGGAGCTAACAGAAAGGCATGGATGGCTGTGAAAAAGCACAGTGTGACCTCTGCAGGGCTATTACATAAACCAAAGGACAATACAGGAAGTGGAATCCTATTTCACCAAATCAGACGCCTGTTGTATGTGACAAGGATTACAGTGTATCCGGAAACACAAGAATAAAGCCCTTCTGCTGCCGATTGACAAAAAGCCCTTGTGTCTTTTATGCTCCAGAGTTAAAGAATAAAAGCAGTCAGTGAATGAAGACCTTCTCCGCTGCTAACAGCCGTGTGAGGACATTCTTCATAACCAAATTGGGCGCAATCTTTGAAGCATTAAAGTGAGGGACCCTAATGATACAGGGTGGGATATCCTGTGGGCAAACACACCACAGACCAATAAGCGGGATGACTTCAAAGACAAATTCATCTCTCCCGGTCGCTAGTTGTTGTATTCCCGACACTCGTCTGAAAGTGGTCATTATTTCTTCCTCCACCTGCTGGCCTTATCTCAGCAGCACTCACATTTATTATCAAGAGACATCTTGAGAGATAACTCATGGCCCAAACTCTGTACGTTCAATAAAATAAGACAGGTATCCCCCAAATAGAGGCACTGCTTATACAATAAATATTTTAGTCCACATGGATTAAGATGAATATGTATGTTCCTCCATTCACAGCAAGCATTGTTGCTTACTTACACTCACAGCTCCGGCTTTGACTGACCTGGCTTTGAACCTGCCTCCTGCATCTCCAGGCAGAGCTGATCCCATTTGATCAGCTCTGCCATGGCGCGCCCTAAATACTGGGACTTTGCTGGTTTGTCACCACATCTTCATGACTCTTTATCCCTGTCATAGCCTGCCTGCATGCCTACAGTGCATTTGTGTGACTACGCACAGCAGTAGTATGTATGAACGCCACAACCAGCCGCACCACCCACAGAGCGGGGGTTGCAGCATTGGCAGGGTGCTGGGACAATAACCTGTCCATAAATAACATCTAATTTTCATATCAGTGAATTCACACTGCAGTTCTGTAGACGCTCCATTTAAAATGCGAACGTTGAGTGCTTGAAATGTTGATGTCATGTACTTTATTAAAACTACATTAAATACAACCGTGGACTACGACATGAGTAGTAAATAAATAAAGCCTAAAATAAGCCTTGCATATAAAAGAACATGCTTTAAGTAATAATAAATATTAATGCACAAAAAAGAACAACTAATTGGTTTCCTCTTGAGAAAATTATACATAGCAAACAATTGTTGTATTTAAATGTGATGTCACATTTGTGTTTCAAGGCTCTATAACTAATCTTTTAAACCCCTAAACTGCCTGGGAAATAATTCTCCAACAAACAAAACATCTAATTGTTATCCTTTTGCTTTTTCTATTGTCCTCCATAATGGTTGTACGCATAATATTACATCACTCGGATATAAATGTATTTATATTTCAGTTCTTTGGTGTTAGTAGTTATAATTGACGTCTTAAAGCTGCTTAGAGCTAGTTTTAGGAAGTTAAACAGGGCATAACTTCCTCTCCATTATATATTTTACATTGCCGTGAAAACATCATCTTCCAACATCTGAATTCATTCTAGTTTCCTGCCCCCAGTTTCCAACTTACTCAAGTATTTTAAGGAATCGTTTCAGGCCCTACTCACAATGCTAACCTGCTGATGTTTAGCAGAAGGGAATACTTGCGTCTTAGTTTAGCATTTTAGCTAGTTAGCATGTTGTAATTAGCAGCAGTGATGGAATAATTCAAATCTAAAAAATGCATCCACAGGGACCTTTATTAGCTGTAGCATGATGTCAATCCATCCAATCGTTGCAGAGACATTACAACTCAAAAACACAAATAGAACCATGTTGGTAGGGTAACTCCAGAGGTCAAAGTCTGTAGGATTCATCCTTTAGGACAACTTTAACGGCATCCATCGGAAAGATGCAAACATATTTCAATGAGAACAAAAGTCAACAGAAGGATGACAGTGCCATACCTTAAGCTGTGCGAAGCTAAAAAGACGTGTCGGTAAAATCTCCGATTATGAGTCATCACTGAACGTCGTCACACAAATTACCTTGATTTTAGTTTTCCGATTCTGTGAGTGGATGCTAAGTGGCAAGAACTCGGTTGGATTACAGTAAGACAATCAGAAAAAGATGTCGACAGAGCATGAAAGTCTGGCACAGTCTCCATCGATGTGTGCATATCACAAGGCCCTGACAGTTTTTGTAATCTGCCAATGTCTCATCCTCACACATACTCTAAAGAAGCTGCTGTCTGTATACTTTCTCTCCAACGTGCTGCTGCTGGGACGAGCTTAGTCAGATTTTGGTTCTCTATTTGCCTTGCGCAGTTTGTGTATCCTCTAAGTGATACGTTTGCTCTGTCCTTGGTGCATTGTACTCCCTGCTGAATCCCATACAGCTGGACTTAATGGGGATCAAGAGCAAAGCCTAATAATAGTTTATGCACACTTATGGGATAAAAGCTCTTATATCCTTTGACAATAATGTCTAGGCAAGAAGAAAACTAATTTGTTTAAGCTTGGTATTGACCCCAAGGAAATATATACACAGCAATCTGCCACTACGACACTGATGCTACTTTGCACTTCACTATTTAATAATTCAATTCTGTTTTAGACATTTCTTCTCCTAATCTGCCCTTGGTAAGTAAAAGCATTTCTCTCACTTTTGCTGCTCGTCTTTAGCTTTTTATGAGATAGCTCTCTTCATTAAATATTTGTAAGCACAGACCGAAATTGGGCATTAATCCATTATTCACTGCTTTGTCTATATTAATTCTGATGCAGAGTACATGAGGCTTGCTTTGCTCAAGACAATCAACGTGACAGGTACGGGCTGGAGTTTAAAAAGCTATAACAATGTGGAAAGTAGTTCAGACTTCAGTGCTTTTCAGGAACGAACATGAGGAGATGCATCTGTTTCTTATGTATATTAGGGCTGCGTTCTCAAAGGGATTCCCGCAGGAGTCTGTAAATGCATATGCAGCTTTTCTCCTTCAAACACCCTACAGGAGGAGAATCGATACAAATGCGAGGGGTGATTTTCTATACATGCTCTGCTTATAGGAACGGGTAGTGCTATCTAAGGAGGGTCGGATTGTGTTTCCAGTCCTCTGATGGGACCGAGGTCAAGCTGTACTCACGTCTTTCAGACAGCCCAGGAAGTTGTTGCTGACCGGGGAGCCTGGCAGGTCGGCCGTGTTCAGACTGCCCCCAATGTAGAAGAGATCATCAGAGCCCAGCATGGTGTAGTCCTCCTGGGTGTAGCCTGTAGTGGTGAGAATCCCATCCACCAGGATTGTCACCTAGAGGAGCCACAGCAGGAAGAGTGTATGAGTAAAATAAATGACAAGACATGGAGAGATTTCAAGTCTTGCAAATAGAACTGTCTCATTTTTTAACGCCTCATTTCTTAAATCTAGTTGAGCTCGCCTTAATGTCGGATCTTGAAGGCAATTACAAGAACAGCTTCTCATGGTTCATTCATCTCAACTAATCTCTGTTTATGATATATTGCAGTGGAGTCAATATACCATATATATACCTTCCACTGCAGACATAATTGCTACGTCGCACTCTGGATATTTGAGATTACAGATGTTAAGATTGCACCGTGTGTGATGGCAGCAGTGGAATCCAGATCAATCCCATATCAGTTTCGTCGGTACACAAACGATATGAATGACTGAAAAAAAGGCTATAGGAGAAGAATTTAAGTGCTTGTTGCCATGACAATAAGCCTACAGTTAACACGCATTCCTGCTTTAATGTACCAGCTCCAAGTGCGGCGCGATGAGTGAAAACACAATAATGTTTTTTGATAGAAAAAAAAAACACAATTCAGGATAAACAACTGTAAAAAGGCTAATTAGTTAAGAGTTACCCCCTGTGTTAAATTGACTCTGAATAAGATGTCTAAAGAGGCAAGCGACATGAAGGATCATAAAGTGAAATGAATTGTTCTATTGTTTTATGACAATCACTTTATAAATATAGCTTGTGTGGTAATGTGTCATACAGAAAATCCTTTGTCCAAATCAGTAAGTTTATAAAATATTAGACGTCAATTTAAATGAAAGGGAGAGGGAAGATGTCAAATAAACTTCCTCTGCACCTTCACTACACAATTGACTTATATTATACCTCTTTGTGAAATGTAATAGAACAAATTCAAGCAGGTGAAATAATACATTTGAAGGGAGCACTTGGTCCCACGGATAATAACGGGATGATTTCTATTTAAAGATGAAAAAATGAAGATAAAAGAGACACTTTCTGAGCTACATTTCTGAAGCATGAATAAAAACTAGGCTACCACCACCACCACCACCGGATCCATCAGACATGGACTTAAAAGCACCATGTGTCATTCTTCGCCACTTGGGTCTCTCAATCAAAACAATAACAAAGACCGAGTTCTGTGGAGTCGGGAAGTACAATGGGATCATTGGAGTTTAGAGTCAGTGCATTCAGCTTGTGTCAGTGAGGAGTCCTTCATTGTTCGGGAGGTTTTAACTGGGAGACAAATTAACGACAGAGGTATCCTCTTCTCCCGTATGAACGAACCAGCCGATTAATAATCCAGAAATCGCAGAATCAAGCTTAATATTAAAAATCTGTGTTTCTCTAATGATGTTCTTAATATCCATACATCCTATGACTTAAATCTTTCGTCATCATGTTCTAAAAAGAGTATCCTTGAATTGTGACTTAAAGGGGACCTATAATGCTGTTTTTTCTGGGTCTATCTGTATCTTGTGCCTCTACTGTGACATGTTCACTTACTCTAATGTTCAAAAAGCTCTTTATTGTTCTCAGACTGTCTGTGCTGCAGCACCTCTTTTCACCCTCTGCCTGAAACCAGAACCCAGTCTGCTCTGACTGGTTAGCTGGTTGGCTCAGTTATAGTGTTGCCCTATCACGTACAATGTGTTGGAGTGCTAGACAATATAAGTGCGAGTGTACGGAAGTAAACAAAGGAGTCAAATGGACGTATTTTAAGCTATGGGGGACTTTGGGAATTTAGCCTTTGCATACCATTGACATGCACACAAACCTATATAACACACTACAGGAAAGGGACAACTGCAAATGGCATGATAGGGCCTCATTACAACTGGATAGAAAGTCAATTTATGACAGCTTCTGGCAGAGAACCACACTGCTGAAGCAAAGGGAATACCCAACTAATATATGCCACTAAATGAAACAGACCACGAGTCTGTACAAGTACGAGACTCAACAAAATATATACATAGCTCTAGTCATTTTTAGATATTTTAATGTGGAATTGCTAATTGATTCGGCCTCATTGAGGTCAAATTGCTAGCACAAACAAGATGATAAATGTGTTCAAGATTGATCTCAGGTCATCTTATCTTTGTGAAATGTGAGGTTATTTTTGTGTGAAATCGTGGTATAGAGAGAATAAAAGCAAGAGGAGGACCTGACAGGGTATGTTCAGGTGTCTGGTCTCTAAAGCAAGGTCCTGCCTCACTATTCACTGCTGCTGGCAGGTATTGATTTTCGGTCTATCCAGTGCTGAAGCCCTCACTATCTTTGGCTTGGAAGATGGACAATGGCAGGGCCTGATGGAGGGTTGATGATAATGCATGGAACTTCAGAAAAGTGCTTTTATTCCTGGAAACTGATTGATGATTCTTTCTCTTTCACTCTGCAACATCTGAAAAAGCATGACCAGTTCCTTATGATGATTTTAAACCCTATCCATATCTATTTACTGCCATTTCAGAGGTGATGGTAATTGTTGAAAAAAGTTGAAATAGCATTAAGAGGAAGCACACAGCAGGATAATATTCAGGTCCTGGCTGCTAGACAACCTTTCATCATCATTTTCTCCTGCATTTTACAGGTGCAGTAATAAGTGAGTAGTATTTAGAATTGTTTGCATGTAGAGTACAGTGTGTGTGTGTACAGTATGTGCCCATACATAATGAATGCATGATGAATAAGGGTTGGGTGTACAAGTCAGTTTGCCCCAAACAGTACAAGAAAAGACAGATGGACGGGAATATAGGGAAGGGTAATAGGAGAAATTCTAGCTTGAAAAGCTCCACCGGATCTAATAAAATGTTTCCAGCAGTCCTATCTTGGGAGTTACAGTTCCCCTATCTACATGTCAGTGGGGTAACTTATCTGAAGGGAAAGCAATTTACACAGGGATCAAATCCATGGCTGAAAGCATAAGTGACGTTGTAAGCACTGGATTGCTCCTCTGGAAGCCTGGGTAAGGAAATAGATGTGGAAGAGGATGCAACTTTATATTCATCTCAATGTGAGAGGTACAGAATATATTGGTGATGATGACAGAGTTAGATAGAAAATAGGTCCTACTGAAGCTAAGAAATGAAACATATAAATGCATTGTGCCTGACAAAGCTCATTGTAGGGAGACATATTTGGTTTAACTGTGGTTCACGTAACTGGAGATTACTTGTTTGGCACAAAATTGGGTTGGACTGTCAAAAGCTCAATCCTCCTAAGGTTTCAATATTCTAATAGAAACGATCCCCTGGGATGTTCTATTTTTTAAATGCACTTACAGCACACAGGTAGGAATATTGAATTGCAACTTCGCTGAAAGGAGCTCTGCTTGAGCTGTCATAAATTCTGTGCCTCCACTTATGGTCACATGGCCCAGTATGTGCCAATTTATGACTTTTCCAGAGAAGTAATATTATAGAGACCATATGTTGTTTCAACAAAACAGCTCTAAAAACCTGCAGTGTGAACTACCGGCTCAGCACCAAACGGCCGACTGACACAGATAGCAACGATGAAACAGACTTAGCTAATTAATCATGACAAACATGAAGCATGTGACTTCATTGAAGCTTCCGCTCTGATGTAGAGATGAAATAAATAGAGGCAGACATAAACATCATATCTCTCTGGAGTGAAAAAGGAGGCTGTACCTTTTACTCAAATGAACGCATGAAAGACAAATCCATGCCATGACATCACATTGTCTTCGACACTGTTTTCCACTAAATATGGTTTGACTGTCTGTTTTAATTACGCCAGCTTGTTGCGCACTTTCCTTCCGCAGAATCTGTTAAGAAAGTTAACTGCTTATCTCGATAATCCTAATATTAACGTAACATAAGGCATAGATTCTCCTTTTTTTGCAGATTTTACAAACGATAATGTATGAAAAACAGAATTTTTAAGCAAACGATTGGAGGACAGTTAATGTTGGGACTACAATTGTTGGACAGAAACAAGACTCTTCATTCTGGCTGATGAATGATTCTCTCTAATTGAATGTGTAAATAAGCAACTGTTTGCCAACAAGCTCTCCCAGCCATCCTAACACGTGATAATAAGCCAATGGTTTGTGTTCACAACTTGTTTCAGCTGGCCTCAAGATGCCAGAAAAATACTTTTTTTATGGGTTCATTCAAACAACCCTTTTCTTTTCCATATTTGTTAACTGTTAATTGATAAGTAGAGTTAATATACTGCCGTCTTTATGCAGTCGAAGCAGAGCTAGCAGGGTAACTTTTAATTTTGTACAGACACATCCTGGAAGTCTGTAAATTAGTTTGGGAATTGAGCACTGTTCTTTGTCTGGTGGACGGTAATGAATACAAAACCTCAGGGCTGAGTTGTACTTGGCCGGAGTACGGTACAGTAGGTACAGCAGTAGAATTTCAGACACACGCAATGACTGTACTCATTAAATAAAAGCTCTGCTCTTTCTTCCCCCTGACCGCTCAGACAGTTGAATTTTCCCTGTTTTTATGGTCTTTTTGTGTAAGGGTGGCTTGTCAAGATCTGATCATCTGTGAGACAATTATTGTCCTGTAAAAAGGTATAAAAAAGACCCAACTGCAGAACTGTCACCAATGCTGCAAGACACATAAATGTGATTGATATTGCTGCATGGCTTGAGTCTTTATTTCAAAAAAGGCAAAAAGACTTTACAGCAGTCTTTTGAAGACTGCATGAAAGAACCTGTGTCTGATTAAAAAAGGACACAGTGATTTCCGCCAAAGCAATCTATTTCATGAAGAAGAGGGCAATGACCTAATATGTGCTTGTAATATCAGAACATGAAGAAAAAATGGGAGATAGGGAATTCAGCAGAGCAGACATAACATTAATAATTCAATAGAAGCCAACACAGTTTTGTTAGTGTTTGCGTTGTTAGTGGACTATAGTACCCAACCCTATTCCAGGACCCTGGTAATACCTGGAACTCATAAACACCTGATGAAGGTTAAAGACAAGTGTATTCATTCAAGCTGGAACGTGGTTGATTTTTGGCATCATTGAGCAAAAGCTCCATAATAATCTTTCAGCAGTAAGTAGAAGCAGAGCGTAGGAAATTTCCCCCAAAAGTCATTTTTAAAGCATCATTATCATCCAGATTTGACAGTAAGACATAAACAGTACACACCTGGCGGAGGTTGCGTGTCACTCGAACATCATGCCAGACGTTGTCGTTGAACTTTCCTTTGGCGGGTTCCACCAGGGCCTCGAACGCACCAGAGCCCAGGTTGATGACCAGCCACAGAGCCCCGTTCCTCAGGGACAGGTTGACATAGTCCGCGGACCTCCCTGTGTGGAGCAGCAGGCCGTTCCTCTGCAGGGTGCGGAAGGACAGCGTGATCTCGTCCAAACTGCTCTGGATGGGAGTCAGGGACAGGTTGTAGCTGAAGAACTCATTGCCTTTGAAGGTGGCCACAGACTCCTCCTGCCCTGAGAGGGGAGGAGAAACATCTTAGATAATTGTTTAGGTCCTCAGGATTAAGTTTAATAACTACTTTAATGTTGAGAAAGTTTAAGGCTTTGATGAGCAATCAAAACTTAAATCAATGATCGTAAAAGACCCATTTATTATTTTACTATCACCAAAACTAATTTGAACAGACGATGTAGGTATTTGTGGAGCTATTCACATATGCAAAAAATCACTGTACATTCTGATGATCGAATGTACTGCCAATGGAAGATCACAATATTGTGTGTGTTTGCACATCAAAGGATAAGTCAAGTGATATTCTGCATTTTTTCTATCGTTAACAAACGTCATGAAAAGCTGAGAATAAATTGGCCCTGCAGTCTGTGCAGCCAATGCCTCATATTCCTGTGCTGCATATTCCTGTAAAGAACAGCCAGCCAGAGTGTTACAAAAGGTTATTTTAATAAAAATGCAAATGGAAGCAACTCTTGACTGTGAGTTGATCCTACATACAGTGTGTTAGTGCTGTAAATCCTCACCAGCACATCACATCTTCAGCCCAACAGAGTCACAATTTGCTGCTATTTGAGATCTGTTTGCTTAAATTATTTAAAGAAATGATTGGTCCTTTTTCAAAATTGTGCACTTTAAAATGAAAAAACACCTTTTCAATAAGATTTGTTGACAATAAGAAAAAGTACAGAACATTTCCAGCCTTATCCTTTATTCAACAGTGACATTTAAAGAAAGATGATTGACCCATGAACCATATAAATGTGTCGGTCTTGACTAAACCTCTAATTCACCAGCGCGGTTTCCAATGATTTCCAGTGAGGCTGTTGAATGTACAGAAAAACATGATGCCTCTAATCGTTTCCCTGGCAGCTCAAATAAAAGCAGTTTCGTGGTTAACCCAGAGCAGAAGGTAGATGTTGATCATCTTTAATAGTTTCTTGTAAATGTGCCCTTGGTGTCAAAAACCATTAAAGATAACACAAAACCAATCTTACTATCGAAAGACAGACAGACAGACAGACAGACAGACAGACAGACACACACTCAGTTTAAAACACATGTACACTATAAACTACAATATGAATTTGGTGGAAATGAAACTATTTTAAAGCTCGTTGTAAGTCTTGAGTCATGCAACCACTTGAGTGGAGACAGCAGCAAACTCTTAAAAACTGAACTTGGCACCACGGGGGCCAAAGGTCATACAGCTTGTTGTAAAATATTGTTCGCAGACTAGTCCTGTGGGATGTGGCTCAGCTGGATTGTATACTGAATGCTGAAACACACTGGTCAGGCAAATTCACATGGAATGATTTTACCGCACCATGGATTTCGCATCACTTTTACACACTCTCTGCAAGTCCGAGTCACAAGAGATGTTGCCCTTATGTTAAACACGACTCTGGAAAGAGTTTTGTTGGCCTTTTTTTTGGCTTCAATTATCTATGGGGCTAACTAGCGTTGTAGAGAGTGCCACTTCTATCCATACCTCCAGAAGGAAGAGATGAAACAAAAGAGGGAAAGGAAAAATGTACGCCAATAATTTAGGGAAAAGAAGGAAGAGCGAATAAATACGTAATCATATATCAAATGTGTTCTATAATTATCTTATTTTTATTCACGCATCTTCAAAAATGGCATGTACTGTAGGCTAGCGTTATTCATTCAACATTCATGACACAACGGTCATTGAAGCCCATAATAAATGAGCTAAACTTACACCTATTATACATTATTATGCACTCCAGTTACCACCAACTCATCGAAGACGCAGTCAATTCTGCTGAAGGGGCCTGTTAAGCTCATTTTCAGGAGCATATTTGTATGTTTTACCTCTACCGTGACCTGTCTCCATGCTTTAATGTTCAAAATTGCTTCCTTTTTCTCATACTGCCTGTGTCGCAGCACCTCCATCACTCTCTGCATGTGAATTCGCCCAACAGAGTTCATATAGTCTGACAAGCACTGTTAATTGATTACAAACTCCATGGTAAAACACTTTATTTACATTGAAACACATGCGGTAACTAGTGTGTGACCAATTCTTGGACTCTTGAATAGGTTGCTTAAAGCCTTTTGCTTGTTTGTTAGATAAAGATAAAGCTATTGAACAAGCTGTTTCAAACTAAAAGGATAAGCTGTCCCATAAGCCTATGTTTGTTTGTACAGTAAATATCGGCTTCTGAACTCCGGGACCAATTTAAGCCAACAGGATCATTGGTCCCATTAGTCTCTATTGTTTCAGCAGTGCACTTACTCATCTACCGAGCAGACAGCAACTTGCTAAGCTATTGTTGTTGTGCCTAAGAGTTCTTCATTTGACTGATGTTGTAGGGGAAAACCTAATTGCAGGTGCACAGTCAGTACAGCGGAACTGAAGTCAACTTCTGGTGCTCGAGAACAAAATTATAATGGGACACCAGAAGTATTGCGGCCTACTTGAGCAAAGTGCTTACTGTACATATGCAGTTAATAACACCTCAGGCAGTGAATCTAATATCTACAGAAGGTTATTTTCTCTTACAGTCTATATAACTAGAGTAGTGCATCACATCCTGTGCAGTCGTCTTCCTGTAATTCCCGGTTTTCTACAATGAACACGTCACTAGCAGACGTGTGGAAGTGTGTGGGTGGTTCGAAAAAGGCAACAGGCCATATCTCTGCTTTTCCTTCTTACCTAAGAGGAGGTTCATTGTCTGCAGCAACAATGTTTACCAGCTTGGAGAAAAAAAAGCAATACTCGCTGTGTTTGCTCTGACACCAGATAGACTTTGGCTGGAGCTCAGAGGAAATGCCATCAGAGACCCTGGCTGCAGTCAGTACAGCAGCTAAGAGATGCAGTCTAGTCACTTTATGCATACTGCATCTGAGCGGGGGCAGAGCCATCAACCTGCTACCTTGGCTGCTATAAGACATCTGGGCCAAAACATCTCTCACTGCAAATGCATGCCTGAAAGGACAGAAAAATAAGGCTCAGCAGAATATGCTAACAATATCATGTGTATCCTGCTTCTCTTCTCAGCCCTCCCTCGCTCACTGTCTCCCTGTTACTATACATCATCCAATCTCCTACTTACTTGCATCCCCCTCCTTAAATTCAGGAAATGAATACTGCTGAGTCCTCGGGGCGCTGCTCACGGCCAATCCGATGAAGTGCACAGCTAGAAAATATGAAGGGAGCTACAACATCCTGGGTGACACGTTAACATTAAAATAGCTAATAGCAGCCTGCTATGCCCCCATGCCCGTGTACATAAAGGATCATCTTTAAAGATACAGCCCTGAGCTACACATTAGCTGCTAACTGTCACAGTAAGATTCACATCAAACACTGTAGAGGAAGAGGGTCTTGCCGTCAGGTGGGAAGAAAGTATCTGCTCCTTCTTCCTATTAGCCCACCTGTTCCACTCTCCGCAGCAATTACACCCTGCTGCAGTGGCCGCACCACATGAAAATGTCAACATGTGGATTGCTCATTAACATGAAGCTTTGCAGATGATTAATTTCAAAGTGGTCTAATAGCCCGGGGCGCAGATGGCGGTTGCTGACTTCATCTCCTGCTTAGGGGCGGAGGCGAAAGTTGACTGCTGTTTGCACCCAAACATAAGTCAGACGGTGTGAGCATGGGGATAGAGGGGCAGCAGTTCACTATTGATCTGCAGGCAGGGATGTGCATAAGCACTCTAGGTGTTCATTGAGCTACACCTGTGCCTGAACCCAACTATTTACAGTACATCTGTGTGTACACACTAGAAAAAGCCATCTGGGGCTGAACCACTCTCACAAGTCTGAGAGAAGCTCTTTATTCCTTCTCTGGACATCTGCGGCGTGTTTTATTTTTAATTATTTGTGTCCAAAGTAATTCAATGAAATCAAACTTCTCCCTTGAGTTAACCCCCCAGGCTGAAGCTATGACATTGTCGAAGTTAATAATAAATGTCTGTCAAAGGATTAAATGGCTGAATAAAAATGTAATGCCTCATGTATATCCCATAAAGTCAGATGCACTTCACATTGTAACTAATCGTTCATGTGCTTCGCCTTGCAGGCTTATTTCTAAGAATGTCTGCTCAACAATCAATTACCAACTTCTCCTTCTTATTGATGCATGAAATGGAGCAATTACATTTTGGCTCTGATTTCACGACAGATCACACTGTGTTTGGCCTTTGGGACTCACTTTCTATATGACTGACTAAATATTTCATACAGCATTGTTACTCTCATATGGCCGATCACTGTTGAGGCAGTACCAGCCTGAAGTAATTCCAACTACAATTATTCTCTCCGCATACTTGTCAATTAAAGCAGTATCTTAAATTGAACATTATCTTTTGGCCTTGTAAAGACTGATTACTGCTTCTGTACATGAAAAACTTTGTCTGAAAGCGGGGAACCGAAGAATCCAGACATTAATCTATAATGTCACAGTCAAGTATAGCCTGAAGCTGCACCATCTATAGTGGGGTTAAAAAACGGATGTAATCACACTGTGAAGTATTCTCCTAAGCCTTTTTCATCTATAAAAGACGTCAATATTAGCGTTATCAGCTCTACATGTATATGAGAACACCCAGGGTACGGCCTCACTCTCTTCTCATCTTCACTTCATTTGTGATCAATAGGAGTGGGAACAATGTCATTCAAAGACGACATAAAAGCTACTTAAATCTGCAGGGTACTTATAGAAGTATCTTTAGATATCTGTTCGGGAGAAAGAAATCAGAATCGGATGCATGTTCTTTCTATGAACCTGTAAAAATGTCACTAATACAGGAGCGATGCTCAGTCGTTTTTGGATGGTTGTTTTCTCAAAATTCAATCAAGGAAAAAGGTCATATCTACATATCATTTTGCTGATGAAGAAAAGGCGAAATCTAGCGGTTTATTATACTGTCAGTGAGTTATCAAAGCCAAGCCGCTCTGTTTGGAGACAACACTGATTGCCATGGAGACAGGATGGTGACTTTTGTCTCGTAGCAGAAAACACAAAAAATAAATACAGCAGACTTCATGTAGGTCAGTGCCAACCGTACCATTCATTCAAAACGACCATTTTTCCTCTAATGCTGATTATTGTCAAAATGTTGCAATGAATACATGTCTTTCTCCCGATGTTTGTACATACATCTTAGACGGCTTAAAACGCTTAAGAGAGGGTGCAGTTGATCACAGTAGTGTGTTTTGCAGGCTCTTCATTTTTTACTGGCAAAAACCACCTACTGTGCTCAAACATTTTCTCCCATCAGTCATTTGAAATCTGTGTAAATATGAAACACATTACCATAACTGCGATGTAGAAATCATTTGAAGGGAATGTGCAACCCACTGATCAATGATCATAAACAACCTAGTTAAAGCACACTTGAGAATTCAGTACTATATTTTAATTCTGTAACTAACTATTTCTAGAAGGCAAGAAACCCTGTGATAAAACAGTTTGATTGTTTAAAAAGGAAGCGTCAATAAACCTGAGACACCTTTGGCATGAAATCCTTTTTTTCTGTATTTCTTTTAAACCTGTTTCTTTCCTTTGAAGGAAAACACCATGAAACCAAACCGAAGAGATGCTATGAGCATAGATGCATTACCTTGGCGAAAAACTGTAGAGGTCAAAGATGATGTTCCAGAAGCTCAGTCAGTGGTCAGGACAAGGGTTTGACGGACACAGATTGAGTGAATGGTGAGTAAAACATGACAGGAAGCAAAAAACGAATAGGCAAATATATGAAAAAAGAGGAGAGGAAATATTAGTGCAGCACAGTTAACTAAAATGATTTCAGGGGAAGGGGAAATGTTGTGATCAGGTGGCTGGGAAGGAAAAGCAAACCAATAGACCCCATACCTTGGCGGTTTAACATCATGTGCGCCAGACCTTGAGGGAAAGAACAGAAAAAGGATACGAAAACAGGAAGTTCATAAAGAGGTTTGGGAGAACAAAAGCATTGTCACAATGTTGGACTGCAGTTTGTGACAGACATCCTGGGGGCAGGTACGGATGTCAAAGTTCAAACTAAAATATAAAGGGGAAATAAACTAAAAACAGACAAACATCTCAAAGGGAGGAGAGGGGAGGCAAGGAGAGAAAAAAACATCTTGATCGGTGCAACCCTTACAGGTAGTTGCTCACACAGATGCTTTTTTCTAAATGGAACACATACTGTATGTTTACTTGATGCAGACATTGTTCGAGATGTATCCGATAAATCCTACTTTTATAACGATGTATAAATATTACACTCGGTAACATGCTATGATCTCTAACCGGGCTCTATAGGCTTAGTTGCTCATCTCTACGCGCTGATATTTGCATGTTAGTGTTCTGCCAATCCATGTGATCGTTTTATTAAAGAGGCTGATGTGACACCATTCCTTATCCAATAAATTTTCAGCCCACATCAACGCGTTTCACACAGGATTTACCATCTAATGGAGCTCACCAGGTTTAGGTGGTGCAACACTGATATAACAACTGTCATGTAACAGGTCAGCCGCTAATGATCTGCCACACTTAACCATTTCATTCAGAAAAAAATAGGGGGAAGCAGGATAATGGCGCTGCAAATTGAAAACGCATTAAAGCCTCACTGATTTTAAACTATCATAAAGCAACCAGCCGAGACAAAAAGCTGATTAAAATCGCTGAATAAATGGGTGTTATCGGGGGCTATCAGCCTCATATATTTGGGTCAGCAGGTGCCCACTGGAAAGGTCGATCATCTGCTCACATGGTTGATTACCCAAAGAACAAATACAACAAGGCGACATAGACCTCTCGCAATGGGTATTAAAAAGGAGAACATGTCTGCACTTTCACCCAGGATCCGGTGTCCCATGTGGCGCTAATGAGTTGGAGTCTTTGTGTTAGACATTAAACCTCACTTTTGAGAAATTGGGTCGTCTGTCACATTAAAATTTAAGTTGTAACCACTGATGACGCCCATTAAATCAGCTGTTAACATAATAAAAGAAAGAGCAGTAAAATGCAGGAATTTCTACTCTTACTAACCCACACAGACAGGGTGCTACAAACCAAATGTAACTTTCTCGGACTTGCATTGCAAGGCTCATTGCTCATACAGGGAACAAAAAAGTAAAGCTGTAGTAAATCTATGGACACAGCAAACTGCAATTACACTGCAGCCTATCAATCACATGATACTGCAGCGTTCAAAGCCAAATTTGATTGGGGTTTTGCGTCCACCACCACCACCACCACCACCACCACCAGAGTCTCTCACTCTCACAGTCTGCTAAGCACAGTCACGTACACAATTCTCAACACTTCAGCCAGCAATTATATGGCATACCTTTACTATTGCCAAAAGAGTTAATGGGGATAAAACAATGCAACACTTCTGCTGAGTACCAGTGCATGGATCCTGAGTCCCATGTGCCAGCCAACACAAACAGCTCTCTTCAGCGCATCAGCAAGTCACTCACTTACAGTTCAAGTCCCAGTCAGTCATTAGGTAAAATCGGGCGAGAGAGCAGGTCGGGCTATACCTCCCTCACGCGTTCCACTGAGAGTGGCTGTTCATGCTGCTGCTCTTGGTGAGAAACGGACATGATTACCCCTGGGAGGGTCCTTGCCTGCCAACACGTAGGCTTTTGATACAGTGTGTCATTGCAAAGCCAGCGACTGAGCCTCTGCTTAGACAGGATTTAACCACAGCCCTGTCTACGCAGCAGACAAAGAGCTGCACCCCCACTGTGGCTCTGCATGCTACATGGCCAGCCAACGTATGTTTAATCAAGGCATGAGCAGTGATACCTTCCAGGTGATTCTTACACGACATACTAAGATGGTGTCTGTATTTTCTGCTTTGCGGATTTATGACATGGCAACAAGGGGCTAAAAGGGGAGCTTGATGATCATTAAAAGTGACAGACTCTCACAGCAACACCCCTTTCTGCCACAGCGGGAGGAATCTGGTAAAATCTCTTTTCTTCCTACATGTCTTTGTCCTTTTCAATGCAGGGATATGGAGGGAGGGGAAGACTTCCTATTAATCAACTAATGAGCAGCAGTCATGAAGCCACTGGCCATTGTTGGTCATGCCCAGTCTAACTAATCATGACTCAGCTGATTCGTGCTATGATAACAGTTCTGGGGGCGAGGAAACAGACCCACGCTTTTTGACTTAAGGAGTCTAGAGCTGGTATCCAACAAGTCATGATGGCCAGCACATAAGAAGTGCCTCAGCCCAACTAAACCAGCTAGATGGGAGTCAAGGAGTTGAAGAAAAAGTGGATGGGGAGTGGTGCTCTCGATACCCTTCGATATGAGCAGCCAACCATTGAATATGCTCATCCTCATCCTTGGCTGATAAATCTCTGTGGCAATGCAGAGATAACTGGCTAGACCTGTAGAGACCCGATAGAAGGGAAAGCCTGTGTGAAAATAAACCGCAATTCCTACCAGTAATCTAGCATTTTGTTATTTTTAGATAAGAGGCAACAGTATAAGCGAGTTTAAGGGCAAACGAAAATGTATAACCAAGCGGTGGAAGCTCATATTTATTTAAATGTTATACGTTCCTTTTGACTTCATTTGCATTTTTCTCATTTTAGTTTCTTACATTAATATATTATGTTGTTATTATTTGCCATGGTCTGGATTGATTAAATATCAAGCCAGATGTTTAATTTATGATAATACCTTGCATTATACATCATATATTGAAAATGTGTTTCCACACGATATGCTGTTGACACATTAACCTTCGGCCTCCTCACTGATTTAGTTAAACCACTTAAGCAGCAAAAGGCATTTCGATTTTGTAATTGCATGTGACATTATTAACGTTTGAAAATACTCTTAATACTGTAATCTAAGTTATTTCTCTTAAACAAATATAGCAGATGCAGATGTTGAAGGACCTCTCAGTCATTATTGTGACATTAATTAATGAGCATCTAAGAAGAAAGAGCCATTGCTCGAGGATTAGGATTTGCCAAATTAGTTTTTCCTGTGAAAAGTACAGTATAATACACCCTGTTGTAATGAGGGATTAGACCAAGGTCGCTGCTGCTGAAAGACGTAAGGCCACCAGGACAAACTGTGTCCCGTTTTACGAGACTTCTATACCTTCTTTGTCACGCCTGTGGTAGTGAGTCATCACTGTGTGCTTACACATTAAAATTTAAAGGCAAAAACCAATGACAATGTGTTAGCACTTGACACGTGTGTGTTGTGGAAGGTTTTTTCTTACGTGTTGGAAATATTTTCCATTCCTCTGTATTTGAGCTGGTTGTCCTTATCTCTCTTTCACAGACCTGTTTTTTTTTTTTTTCACACAGAACATCAGAGGATGCTGCACTCTTTCGGCATTAGAGCATGCCCTGCCATGGCCTTTGTCCGCACAGATCAGCGGGAGCCCATGTGCTGCATACTGTAGATGAACAACTCGGAAGACTCACCTGCTGTTCCCAAGGTTTTACTGCCTCAAAGCAGTTCCTTTAGATAAATAAAGATAATTCCCGGACCACTTAAAACCCACCGCCAAAACCAAATATAGCATATGGGTTACCATGTTTGCCTTCCCCGGGGAGAGGAGCTAATGCATGGATTTGTTTATTTCCGTTGCTGCAAGGACATCAAAGACTTGCTGCGGGATAGCGCATGGAGTTGTATAAAGGCTAGAGAAGAAGGCATCTGGTGAGAGTGATTTCGCTGTTGTCATTGTTGTTTTCGTGCATTGTGCATTGGGGATTGTCTCCATGTCAAGCTTTAATCCAATAAACATTGTGATGTGCTCTCTTTGCAGCATGTCATTTAATAACGCCTGCCTTTTTCCTGTGAGCAGCCCCCTGCCATCTCTGCTCTTATTAGGAATGATTAATGCTTGTTTTTGGAAATAGTGCCGCGATGAAACCTATTAACTGTTACTGAAGCGTACAGCCATACCGTCACTAAGACTTAGTTACCTGCTCCTTTAAATACAGGATCTGTACCAAAAACATGTTTCATCTTAAAAAATAATAATATTTCATCTATTTTATCGTCTTGTTTGTTGGAATAAAGCATTTCTGGCTGCAAGACTTTTTACTTTACTGCACTTTGCGAAACCACCACGCATGAAGACAACATTTTTGCAGTTTCAGTCAATTTTGCTGTCGCACGCCAAATGCAAGTGTCACAGGCAGGATTTTGGAGAGCAGGTGTGCATGGGTTGGTGCATTTTGAGTCAGTAACAGTGATTTATAATGTGCAGTGGCTCAGTGCACATTGCACTGGTCTCCTGAGCCTGTTGGCTGCCCTTTCACCACACCAGGCAGTCCTTACTGGGGAGACGGATGCTTCGTTCTGATACCGACTAAACAAATCTCCCTCCTCGCCTTCAATCTTCACTTCAGGATCAGTATGTGCACCCTATTAGCAACCAACGTTTAATCACGGTGGGTAATAGTTCCGCGAATAACGAGGGAAATGTGTTCCTCTTAAAAAAAAAAAAACGCACCAATGAAAATTCATCATCATCGTGCAATTAATATTACAATTTGTCTCAGTTACAGGTCACGTTTCACCAAAGGATGCCATCTTGTTCAAGTTGAATCCACATATTGAACTTAAATCATAATGGCATGATGATATAGAAAACCCTAACATTAAACAGTAGTGAGGAAAATATGCTCTTCAGAGAAAGGAAAAATACAGAAGCTATAAATAATAAAACAAAGCGCGTCTGTACAGTCATTTTTTTTGTGATGCAGTATATGAATGCTCCCCATATTGAACACCCACGTACTGTAGAGACCTCTCCAGTCACCTTGAGCAAATATGTATATATACAATGAGCATTCAGCACATTAAGTGCTTTTCCCATTGTGACCTTGTGACCAGCGATAGTATATCTCCTGTCAGCTTAATTTGTTGGATGTCAGAACTGCAGTCCAAACCGACAATAACAACCTGATAATAACCCAACACACTCTCACACACTGAGGCTGCGGGTAATATCCTTTACAAATAAGAGCATCATGAAAAACAAGTTTTGCTCATCACTATGCTCATTATGAAATGCATTGTCTTACCTTCTACTTCTTTCTGGACAGCTGCAGGAGAATAAAAACAACACACATGTTTAATGTTGTTTTGCTACACCTTGTTGCTTCCATACATGCCAAGACACGCATGTAAACAGACACGAGTATCAGCCAGAGCCTGCAAGTTTGCTCCTTTGTTCCATTAGAAATCTTGGTATTGTATACTTATATCTGATATATAACCACAGATAAAGTCACAGTCCAGCAGCAGATTGATGTCTTTCAACAGTCTGAAAGCAAATTCTTTAACTTAACCTACATACTTACATTAATAACTCCAGGTTGTGATTAAAGACTGTATTTGTGGTTAATATAATGATGTAGAGATAGCTAATAAGGTGCTCTAATACGTGCAAAAAAAAGGTATGCAGCATGTCTATTTTGATAAATTAGGCGAGGGTCCTCCTTTGTCTTTTATGCACTTCCTCACCCCTGACATTGTGCGAGGAAAGCCAAACGTGTATTAATATAAGAGGTTTGCGTATTTTAGCAAAGAGGAAAACATCTTCAACAAATCACTAATTTATGCAAACTAATATGCAAGTTCCAAAGATTATTCTTAAAATACCAAATACAGTCCTTACCCTTTCGTACACCTTTAAGAATTACAAAAAAATGCCCATTTTGTGGCCTGTAAAACGCATCTCTATTGAAAACATGCAAACATTTCACACATTAGAAAGCTTTTATCCTCTTTGACTTGTGAAGATAATTGCTGAGGGCTGGACTCACACATCCAAGCAGTCTTTAAGTACTGCTGCGGTACACTTTGACCTGGATTGCTTTAAAGTGGGCTTTATTGATTATTTTCAAGAGCCTAATGAGTGTTTAGACCGTACAGTATACTTAGAAGGTGATGTTAATAAGGGATTTAACCATTTGGAGGCTTATCATAAGGTAACACATTTTCCATTGCCAAAGTACATAGATGTTCAAAAGAAGTCTTTCATGAAGGGAAGCAGTAGGAAATAGATTATCATATCTTTCTGTGTACCTACAATGTGTACAAGTTGACCAAAACACAGACAAGGCGGTTAACATATTAATAAACGTATTAAACCTCGGATCAAACTGCAAACAATACTAATACAGAGAGAGGGATATTCTTCTTACCTTCATGGCAGTACCTTCCCCTGTAGCTGGTATTCATACAGTCACAGAGTACCTCTCCTTGGCTGACGGAGCACACACCTTTGTTGCATGGGGAGTGTATGTCACAGAGGTACTCCAAATCACTATGAACAGCTTGGCCATCCAGAAGTAATGGTAGCGCCTCCCCCAGTTTCAAATTGGCTATAAGGCCCTGGAATGGCGGCTCGTACTTAACGGTGCTAGACGTCAGCGCAGAGAGACGTACATCAGGTGAGATCCCCCCTACGTACAGGTCACTGGCCACCACCATCTCTTTTCTCTTGGACTTCACCTCAGCCACTTTCTCCTCGTTGTCCACCACCAGCCTGGTCTCTCTGTGGTTACGGGAGAGGAGGACTCGGTGCCAGCGGAGGTCGTTGATCCGCGTCTCAGTGTGCAGGGAGGCCGGTTCGGCACAGTGGATGGTGAAGCGCATGTGGACCCTCCCGTCTGCAATGAGAAGCTCCAGGAAGTCGCAGTTCCCGCCATCATCCAGGTAGAGCACCAGGGCTTTGCTGACGTTGGTTTTCAGGATGAAGCTCAGCTCACCTGTCGCTTTGGCATCCCACTGGCCATAGCGTGTCCACTGACCAGGAACGCCCTCATACTCCAAAGCTGTTGCTGTTAGCACCAACCCGGCTAACAACAGAAACCAGGAAGCCTTGCCTCTACACCTGCCCATTGTGGCTACTATCTACACCTACTCGCTCCCCTGTGGTCTCTAATTCATACAAATCCAACAGAGCTGTGAGAAGATAATGTTATCTAGTGTTTACACTTCTTAGTTAACGACCCAGAAACTTAGCAGATACAAACCTGCAAATACCACATGCAGTGAAGGAGTTTCTTTAGCCTTGACTCTCTATCTTGATTTTTTTTGCCATCTCTCCATGGAGGACACGTGACAGAGTGAACAAATGAGGCACTTTGGAGACTTTGCATCTACTTTGGATCGGCAGAGAAAGAGAACAAACAACACAAGTGATCCACGATACTTTGTGCTTCCTCGTCGTCGCCATCCAGTGTCCTGGCCTCCATCCAGCACTGTTCCCCTCAGTTCTCCATGGGTTAGCTAGGCACACAGCTTAGGTACAGCCTCCATTCTCCTCAGCCTCCCAACATCCTGAGACATAAAAGAAGAATGTGTAAGAGGACACCAACACATGATTCTACAAAGAAAATGATAAATAATCTACAGTCATTATAAAAAGAAATGGAAGTGAACTACACAGTGTGACAAAATGGTGAAGAGGGAAATATGGTTTACATTTTATAATTCAATTTTAATGACTGCTGATTGTCATTAAGATGGCAGCTACCGCCTATGGCAGGGGTGGCCAACGAGTCAGAGTCGAAGAGCCAATTATTTGACTGTGTTACTGCAAAGAGCCACATCATACACACATGCTGGATGTATGTCCCCCCCCACTTCTCTCTTGCCCTTTCTCTTTTGCTCTCAGCCTTTCTGTGTGGTCCAGAGACATAAGTAGGTTTTCCAGTTTGGGTGGGGTGGACTTCACATCCTCTAGGGGCGTAAGGGGGCATGCTACCCCGGGCAGATTTTTAAAACATTTTAAAGTGAATTGCATGCATCTCGTGCACTTTGAGAGCAACATTAAGAGGCTACATCTAATAGAACTGTGTGGTCTCGGTAAGGGGAGGGGGCACAACTCCATAAAATATAATCTTTTTCTTTTCAATTTCAAAATGTTCATTTGGGTGGGATTTAAAGTCCACCTAAAATAGGCCTAGCTATGCCACTGGTGTGCTCCCTCACTCTCTTCCTCTGTGCCCCTCTCTAGCTCTCACACATACAAAATGAAAATCTAAAAATGTACAGACACAGACACACCCTCCAATAGACACACACTCCGTCACACAGACAGACACACATACCCCTGCTCAGCCAGATTTCTTGTACATGTCACACACCATGATTTTGACAGAATATCAGTATTAAGAACAGAGGCCAGTTATTGTCAGCCACACACTCTCACTTAATGTGAAAACTACTTTTATATTACTATACAGGTTTCTTCTTTGAACTAAGTTTCATTGCCTTGAACAATCCTTTACAAATCCAAACCCATGACTATAAGGTTTGTTCAAATCCTGCTTCATGACAGTTATTTAAAAAATAAATGAAGTGTATTTTAGCTAATTATCCTCGCATGATAACTATCTCAACTTTTACCCTGTGACTGGCAGAAGCTCTGCTGACAGAGAGGCACTTTCTCTCTTATTTATTTCGATTCAGCAACTCTGGAGTCCTTCTGTGTCGGTGGCCAGCTTTCCGTGAGCAGGCCCCCTCACACACATCTACAACTGCAAAGTGTTACCGTTTTGATTTGACAACTTTATATTGAGTTATTACGATTTTATCTGAGTTTTATTTTCGCGGTTCAGAAGCAGATCTCTCCCTTCACTGTCACATCGCGAGTGAGTATCTGCATTCTGATTGGCTGAAGCACATCTGTGTCGAAAACTCTATGCAACGATTGGCCTGGAACTTGTGTGTTGTTTACCCTTTGTGACCTTGGATACATATTCGCAAAAAGAAACACACACACAATTAAAATTCGATATGAACTGAGGAGATGCATGAGACTGGGCAAAGAGCCGCAGATTGCCCCCCCCTGGCTTATGGAGTCCAGAAACATGCTCTCAACACCATGCCTAGGCCGAGACACATCTCAATCCTGGCGCCCCATCTCGTGTCTTAGCATCTACGCAAAAGGGGAAACAGAGGGATTTCAAAAAGCTGGTGGAAAACCGTCTGATTCATAAGCACCCCCACATATGTTTTGGTACAGTCCATGGCCTCACTAACTTCAGTGATGTTGAGCCCCTTAAGCCCTCTGCGCTTCCTGGGATCAAGCTAAGACATTACAGCTAAACAACACATGCAGGCCAGAGGCTGGGAGTGATGAAAAGGAAGAGGTCTCTGTTAGAAACAAACGAACACCACATTCAATACTTTATGATAACAAAAGACGGTGCGCCTCACAGACCTCAGGACACAAACAAAAGGGGAAACTGCCCTGGCTCACTGTTATCATTTATAAAGGCTAAAAACTACAGCCTGTGACCAATCATGTGGTATAACACGACCTATTCCGGGAGACAGAATTTATATTCAACGGATGATGGCGGCATTTATTTTATCTTTTCATTATTAACAACAATTTCCCTAAAGAGAGCAGAGCCAATAATGAATTTGCTCTACAGAGGATTGCTGTCTCTGTAGCCAGAGACTGTTATAGCTTATGCCTCCGTGCCAAAGAACTCCAACGCTGTCCAAAACCCATTAAAAAAGCATAAAAGAGCTATACCGTCGTGTGATCCAATTAAGTGATCAAAAACCAAATCAGCAGCTGTAATCTGTTACAACCAATTTGCACAAAAGCGTGGAACAACACTGTCGATCTGAAGGATGCCCAGACACTATAGGTCTAACTCCTTCTCGTGAGGTCAAGTTTAAAGGATTTTCAATCTGAATAACTTATGACCAAGAAACGTACGAGTACTTCTCCGTGAAGGGGGTCTGTGGGTGAGAGGGGAGGGGGGTTGTTTGTTTGTTGTTTGTTTACCAAATATGAGTGGGGATGAAATGTGATGTGATAAAAACTGTTTTTCATCAACTGTTTCCCTAGCTGTTTAGCATAATTGATTTATTCAAATGTATATTCTTTATGTATTATTCATTTTTTTAAAGTTTTAATTTGTATTTATTTTTGGGGAATAATGAAAACAGTAACATGTTGAAATCATAAATGTAGGGTATTCAAATCCCCACCCATACAGTCAAAAACAATTTATACAAAGAGTGCATCTATGGCACAAATTATATTGTACTTCTTAAATATATATGCAGTAATAATAATATGACACAGTATTCATGTTCTAATAAGCATAGTTTCTCAAATATATTCAGTCAATCTTAGTCGATAAAAAAAAGCCCCATAATGTATTTACATAACAAGCTTGAAATATATCTGTCAGGATTGGGGCAAGGACCCAGGGGCAGGAGCAATAGAGGAGGCAGGGGTTCAAAGGTATAACCAAGGGCGAGCTTTTATTTATAAAAAAATCTGTTAACAAAAATGCAGACAAAAGGTAAAACGAAGGAAACGTATCAAATTAAACTCAGACAAACCAGTGGAAGAGGGAGGGCTGAAACAGGGAGATCCAAAAGGGTTCAGGGAACAGGCAAACGACAAACAACGACGACAAAGAACACCAAGGAAAGCACAGACTAAATACACAGGAGGGTAATCACAAGACAAGAAACATCTGGGAAGGGGGAGGAGACACACAGGGGCAACAGGTGAGCACGATCAGACAATCAGACAGGAGGGAAACTAAAGACAGGAAGTGAACAAGACAAGACAGGAAGTGACAAAACAAGATATACTTCAAAATAAAACCGTAAACTATAAATACAAAACTGAGATCCTGACAATATCCTTCCTATTTCCCCTTATCATAAGCGTTCTGAGGCTTCTGTTTTAATGAGCTGCCACACTTTTTAGATCATAAAATAAATGAAACCCTATGGAGAGCTGTGATGTAGGCTGCTTATTTTCTTAAAGCGTTGATAATTATCAAGCATAATTTACCCTAATTTGATTGATGTTGCTAGCTTATAACTTCACTTATGATGCAATATACCTCACCGTCACCCCTTGGCTACACAAGATGTAAGGTGTTGCTTTTGCAGGCGAACGATTCACAGATGTATAAGTCAAGAAATTGAAAGTCAGTGTAAGTCGACATAGAATATATTTAGTTGTTGACCATATTGCAAGCCACACATCAGACATATGATGAAATCCACACTATGTTTAATGGAGACCGCAGTGTACTGTATACATTGAATGTTGAGTGTTCTGCTCTTAACTTTCACAAAATGTACCAAAGTCCTCCTCATCAGAAAGAAAAGGACACTCTTGCAGTTTACAAAAGAGGTTGAACCCCTCTGGTTCAATCCATATGTCTACAATAAATACAAATGACCCCTAAATACTATATCAAGTAAAAGCTCTGGGGTTTGCACTGAACCGTAAAAAGAGCTAATTTGTCTAAAAGCAATAAATGTGTTTTCATGTTTCGTTACACCAGGCTCTCTTTCATTCATAGGGCTTTCTCAACTAGCAGCAGAAGCATTTCATGCAAGTTTGGCCCGATTTCATCTCTGCCACTGAGAGATATAAAATATGTGTTTGAGTCTGCAGGGAATTACAGTCTCGATTGGGCCTCCTGCTGATGAGGGCTGCCACAGTCGGGTTTTTTCTTTTGCTAAAAGTAGATGTCGCAACAGAGACTGCATCACAGCAAATAAATCAAAGTTTCTCCTCAAAGTATCAGAAGGCTCCAGGCTGGGAGAAAAACCCTTCTGATAGACGGGTTTATCATGGGAATTGCTGTATCCTGGAAGGTCATAAAGAACTGACACCTTCTTCATAGGATGAATTGCAATTTGCCAGGGTCAGGTACGGTGCGTGAAATGAATCTCAGAACCTGTCGCAGTTGTATATAGAGTACGTGACTGCGTTCAGCTCGCTTTGAGTCAGACAAACACATTAGTATTATTATTATATGTAAAAAGACAAGGAGGCATGTGGTGCTTTCAGCTTCATAATCTCGCCACATGATGAACTATTTTGCCGCAGCTCCCATTGAGACGCTCATTAAGAGTAACTTGGGCTCATAATTTTGCCATTATGTGGGAGCAGATATATCCAGATGGGTGATGATGATTAATAATAGCAATAATATGTGAGGAATACTTAAACATATACCAGAGATACAGTACAGCCAAGCATATAAACACCACGTTGGGAAGCTTTAGGTCAAGTTTATTTTCAGTCGCAATGAGCCGACACCACATGAAATAGGGCCTGTTTTAAATGTAAAGACGTGAAAAGTACATAATATGCATTGCAAACATTTCTGTTAACACAGCCACAAGACTGGCATGGAGTCAGCAAACCTATTTGCATATGAAATAAATAAGATCTAAGTACCAAACAACGGAAAGCGTGGATGACCAAATGCCTCAACAACTGATTAAATCTGCTTGCAGTGATTTGTTCGTGCCATTTATTCCTCTCTATCCGTTTTGCTTTTTTATCTTTGAAATCCCCCATGTTTCCGGTAGGCATCACCCACTCATGTTTTTCTTCCTTTCTTTTCTTACATCAATTTCTGTACACTCAGAATATCTCAGGGACTATTAGGCTAGCACACATAGGGCCGGAGAAACATACAAAGGCCTATTTTCCAAATGGCTTTTGTGACGCTGCTGTTTAGTCTGGCAGTGCTACTTCCCTTGAACCTGATTCAGCACACATCCTGAGCTTAAACAGTCCCATGTCATGGGAATGTGATGATGTTTTTTAACTCCATACTAACATTCAGACTTTTATAGAAAATCCATAAGGCAGTAAACCTGATAGCAGCAAGAGAACTTTCTCGAGCCTTTCAATGTTTTTCTGGCTTAAACCAATGTCTCTCAGAGAGTCATGGTGTATAACGTGAGGCTCTGTGGTGATGGTGAAAACCCAAAATCTCAGGAAACCTTGAGTTATTCACAGCACTGTTCACCCTGCTGGATCAACAGCACTTGTATAACACTGACACATAGAATAAACAAATAATATCAATCCAATAAAGTATATAGTAGAGAGCGCTTGGTGTGTGTGGCCCGGGGTCAGCTGCTCCCCTCTGCACATACAGTAGGACTAAAATGAGTCTTCTCTACATTTAAAGGCTTCTCACACCGAGTAGCATGCCGTTTCTCCATTAAAGTCAACAGGCCAATTAGCTATCATGGTCAAAATCTGGAGGGGGGAACAGTGGTGGCCAATTAACCTAATTTCAATGGGCGCCCTGTTCTAACCCAAGCTGTCCCCCTGATACACACTGCGGCGTATCCTCCACCACTAAAAAAAGACCTGAAATTAATATTTTAGGCAGCACTGTTGGCCCATTCTTAGGCAAATTCTGCAGAATAATGTGGTGGATTTTTGACCTGCCAATTTTTGTACTGTTTCATTTAAATAATACCTTAAAATTGGCATTCTACCGAGTACAGCCATTTGTATTGGGATAAGCTGAATTCATACTGTATGAAAGGGAATAATTTCACACATGAACATACTGGTACTTATCAGTGAAGGCTACCATACTTAAATGCCACTGTACCGGTCATACACCATACCACCATACACTCTGGATAATAGAATGAACTATTCCTGTAGTGGTATGCTCCCTCTGCTGCCGTACAGCTCATATTCAGTCCATTGTGTATCAAGACGCCACAGCCATTCTAAAGTGCACAATTCAAGGTTTATATTCATTTAAAAGATGTTACATCATTTAAATAATTGTACAATTATTGTAAAATGACATGATCAATGGTGTTTCTAAAAATAAAACCATCCATGTACTGTCAGGATTAGAAAGGAAGCAAAAGACAGGATGGTTATTATCTCTTTCTTATAGAAAGATCCATACGGCCATGGTATAAAATGCTAATGTACCGATGCACATTTAATGATAAAACCTTCAAAAAGGGATCAGATATATGTTAATGTATAAAGAGATATGAAAGGATGTCATGGCTTCTGCTCTTCAACAAGGAATAGCGACTCATTTTCCAGAAAGTGCCAAAGGGGAAGCATAGCTCTTAAAGCGGAAGACATATCGGGAACCTTTACGATTAGCTGCTGAAAAGTGGACGTCTATTCACCTAACACCATTTCAACCATCCCACTTTCTCCGCTCAATCAATAAATTCTCTTAAATGGAACATTCTCAGGATCTATCTGTTCAGTCGCGCCACTACACTGCTGAAATGATTCAGCATGAATGAGCTAA
Organism: Eleginops maclovinus; assembly: GCF_036324505.1. Taxonomy (NCBI): domain Eukaryota; kingdom Metazoa; phylum Chordata; class Actinopteri; order Perciformes; family Eleginopidae; genus Eleginops; species Eleginops maclovinus. The sequence goes on from NC_086359.1 coordinate 5,291,614, forward strand.
CTGAGGAGTTCAACTGCTTCCCTGGGGAAGGACACAGGGGCAGCCAGAGGGGCCGGAGGTTCAACAGTTTCTGAAATCACACCAACTCAACGCTGCGGGAAATGGGAGGGAACCTTTCTTCGCTTGAATCCAAAGCCGACATGGAACAGGGAGCGTAGTGTAATACTCGGTTACGATTCAGTGAACACAGCGAGTGATCTTAAAGTATTGATCTGTAGCATCAAGGGGATAAACAGGTGAGTGAGAAAAACAGGAAGTTGACAGTGGTCCACAACTACTGCTGCAAGTAGTCTTGAAAAATCTGACAAATGTAATGTTTTAACAGACTGTAATAATTTGTGTTGCAGAGGAATTTTAGAGGATGCAGTTTGAGTCGGACGGAGCTCAAGGTTGTTTTGCAGCAGTTTACCCAAGCAAGTTCCAGGGTACGCAGTATTTGAATACCACATGGTTATTGTTCACCAGCTGTGCAGCTCCATTCTTTCCACTCATCAATTCTCCTATTAGAGGACCAGTGGAGGTTGAACACCTCGTCATTCACCAAATGGACCTGAAACAACATAAAAGCAATTCCAATAGGCCTATAGGAGTGAACGCAAGGAAAACCCCAATCAATATGCACGCCCAATCTGCTCCAGGCATGGGGCTGTCATGGGGCTGTGCATTGAGTAAGAGTTGTTCTGCAGGAAAGTACTTCCTATCACACATCTGAAATATTTTGCCAAAGCAAAACAGGGCATGCTTTTGGGATGTGAGCAAGGTTAGCAGGATCTTATATACATCAATGATAATGGGGTGAGACAGAGCTCTCGAACTCTCAAGCAACTACATCAGCTGTAGTGTATACCTCAAAATTTAACAATATGCTTTCCCCAGCAGTGTTTAATTGCTAATTAAGAAATCGCCATCTAATATCTCCCCTGAGTTGTCCCTGTGTTTTCCAGTTAGCAGTTTATGTAACATTGAGCTAATTGAATGCTAAATTTATTTTAGATAAAGCAGAAGATATGCTGTTGGATTGGATTGTTGCACGAACATGAACATGGCGAACATGTCCAATTAGTAAGGAGTAGCAATAGATACTTACTGTCATATGACTGTGTGTGTCTGTTCTATGTTTGTCAAGTTTGCAGCCCTTTGTGCAACTTGCAGAGCAGAAGTGTCATCTGGGGGAGACATCACAGGCAAACGTACTGTCTGTTGAATCATTGAATAGAGCATATTACTATAATTCAGAGAGGGAAACAATGACTGCAGAAATGATACACACTTTTAATTAACCAATTAAAAAGTTTAATCTAATTACGCTCGGTAGGGAACAAATTATTCTGACCTACATTCACTAACACTTTTGCTTTGATGGAACATTGGAGAAGAGATTTAAAGACATCAGACGTAAAGGCTTCTGTCTCCTAACTCACATGGGTTTTTAAAAATCCTTTTTCCTTCAACTGCTTCAACATTGCTGGGGAAATATTTTCCTAGGCCCATAACTTGGATCCAGTTTATCAATTCGTCTCAGTGTTTGGTCTCCTCGCTCCTGCCTGTTGGCGACAGCTGATAAAGGTATTAAAGTGCTTTGCCTGTTTTATCTTGTTATGCAGTATGTTGATTATTCTCTCAGAACCAGCTAAATAAATGGGAATGGTTGAGAGACCTTCAGAATTGGTCAAGGCAACCACAGTGTCAACTCGTGGCTGCAGCACATGTCTTGTCAATTCTCCGGACTTAACTTCCAATAAATGTTTCAGTGTTTGCCATCAAGGTCCAGCTCCCCTCCGTGTTCCCATTGTGTTTCGACTCCATCGCTCCAGAAGTTTCCATTACAAACATGTACAACTTTGAACTATTGTTAGAGCTGATACAGACAAGACATGTTTTACTTTGTTTCCAGGCTCTCAATGAATTGTTTATGAATCTGTCTAGTTGCTTGTTTTGCTAATTACAAAGAATAAATAGGAATTACCTAACTCAGAGACACAAAGGCAATTTTTCTCTGATGATGTGTACAGGGCATGTGAGAGTTCAAAGTCCTGCTGATAATTTACAAAAGCCTGTTAAACATCACCCTGCCTTTGAATGTAGTTCAGAATATATTATTTAATCCATGCTTCCCAGAAGACAGAAGGGAAAATAAAATTTCCCTTAATTACAGTTCATCAGAGTTTCCTTTCTATGGAAGTACAAAGATAGTTAGTCATGAATCTTTCAAATAACAGAACGTATCATAATCATCATTAATAACGTAAAGGTACTGTATTTGTTCTCCTCCAGAAGACTGTGGGTGAACAAACTGAAAGAGGTACTGAAGCCTAGCAAACAAACAAGGAGATTTCTAATGATCCGCCCAACCTCAAGCTCCCAGCATGTCAGCACATAAGTTCGACTGCAAAGACGTAAAGTAACTATGTTTCTAAGTAAAACATTATTTTCTCCCATGTTGTATTTTACCTGTACTGTTTAATTTGACTGTGCCCAGAGAATGCAGGCAGGCAGACAAGACTGCCAACACGGACACAGAGATGAAACGAAGTCTGAGTGAAGCCTTTGATTCTGCAAATGTGAACCGATCCCGCTGGCAGGTCACGGTTTGTTTGTGTGCCTCGAGGGACTCACCAAAAATGTCTTCCATGGGCTGCAACGACAGTCCCATTAAAGGGTGGGTTGTTTGATGAAAAATGGGTTATTCCTTTTAGGTCCATCGCCCCAAATTTAAACAGTGTTGGGTTTTTGCACAATGTGTAGAAAACAATCGCGCTTCTATTGGCTAGCACTGCAACATATTGTACGGGACAGGCCAAGGAGCAAACTTCTCTAAGGGGTTGACCAATCACAACAGAGCAGGCCAGCTAACCAATCAGAGCAGACTGGGCTCTGGTTTCAGACAGGGGGTGAAAAGAGGTGCTGCAACACAGGCAGTATGAGAAAAATAAAGAGCTTTTTGAACATTAAAGCATGGAGACATGTCCCAGTAGAGTATGAACCTGAAAATGATCATTATATATCCTCTTTAAAGCCATTATTTACTCAAATAATACCTATCACCTTTCATGTGGCTACGTAAACAAATGTAAACGCATATATCTTAATGCAAATTCATGAGGATGAGCATTATTCGCCATGTTACGATGGAAAAAGTTGACTGAAATACATTTTTAAGCTCAAGGAGGTTCAGGTCAGTTGACAAAAAAAAAAAGAGTTTAAGGATGAAATCTGCTTCATTAAAAATAGAGTATATAAATAGGATATGCATACAATTATAAGCGAGCATGAGGCAGTATGGGGCTGTCACTCAGGCGCTTATCGTGCCTGGGGACCTACGGCACCGTTACAAGGACAGCACCCGCCCTCCACCCTGCAGCACCCCGGACGGAGCCACAGAAGGCTGCTCAGCTGTGTGGGATCACTCTAACAAGCTGCTACCTCAGTCGGGCCCAGCTGAAGCTTCTTACACTGTTTACTGGGCGCCTATAAAAGCGGCCTCAGTGAGCTGTTGTTGCTGGGTTTTAGGTCGGAATAAATTCTGTCTGTGTTCTCCGTGCCAGCGATTCCTCAGTGAATCACGCCTGAAAGAGGAGTTCTCTTAATTCTAACTCAAGACTCGAACTGTGAGACATTAAACCTCTTATTTTTCCTCTTTCATAAACGATATACTTTGATGTGGGATGCATATTTAGTCTATGCAAAGCAGAGGTTATGCTATGAATTTTAGCCTTTGTGATATTGCTAAATTCGTATTAGTATTCTTGGAATGTATCGCAAAATAACAGATACAAAGATATATATTGAATTAACTTTTACAAACCACATTCCGCTGCTAAGAATCACAAATCTCTTACCTTGCTTAACAATCTATTCATTCAAATTGAATATTGATTCTGCTAAAATGGGAAGTCAGAGGTACGCTTAATAGTCAGCTATTCATCTAAGGGCCCTTATTCTGTGACGAACCATACATATTGTCCAACTACACACACACACACCCTGTCTGATACAGCTGTGCCCAATCACTCAACCAGGCCATACAGAGTCATGAGGCTGTGATTGTTGGAAAGCTAAGAATGTCTGTGTAAGAATTCAGCTGTTAAAAGCACTAAAAGGCAAAGTGCCTTTACACCTGGGTTATGAAGTGTGAGGCGAAACCAGAAAAAGGTGTTTGGATAATAAATGTTTCCACTGCAGCCTCTGAAGTCACACCTGGAGTTTCTATATGTCCACTGTATCTGTGATGTCTGCATACTGTGCTTTTCACTGTGTGCAGTTTAATGGATGCAATATGCAATGCTCTGAGTCTCTGAAGTATTGTGGCTTCCACATAGTTTTTTTTACCTGGAGAAAAGATAGAATTCTGCTGCATCAACAAAGGATGCATATGGAAGTATAATCTGCCACTACGCAATTTTCCTAAATTCAATGATACATGTTTTTTACTAAGTATTGCAACACATAAGACCAATCCATACATTTTGATTAGTCCACAAAGTGTTATTTTTTTTAATATTCTGTTGACACAAGCTTGAAGTTAACTAGTACTAATGTGTCACAGAAGATCAACAATAGAGTTGCAGCGCAGAGACAAGTTTACCATCTTGAACAAGACATTGTACGTTCTCTAGGATCAAATCTGCTACAAAAAGGTCTCTTTATGAAGCACAACTCAAATGGGTATTCAGCCAAAACCATTTACATATATCATACAACAGTCTACACATGACATGCCATGCTCTGTAAGGCTGTACACCGAAACACGGTCCCTTCAGATAAACGCTGATGTCAGCACGCAAACATGCTCGCATTGGAAAGTCTAACATGCTGATGATAAATAGGTATAATGTTTCCCATGTGCCTCGTCTTAGTGGAGTGAGTTAGCATGCTATCATGTAATACAGTAACTGAACATACAGTGGGGGTCAAAGAACAAAATATTGGCTTAATAAGAAATAGGACATAATTATGGTTATACATAATAAAGTTAAAGAATCACCAAAGCAGCATGACCGTCTGAACCAAATTTCAAATTTAATGGCAATCCACCTGATATACTTCACTCTCAAACCACAACCTCCTCGGCACAACAGGAAAGGTCAGGGAATAACAAAAGTCAGTAATAATCATCCATGAACATCTGCACGAAATTTTAAGGCAATTCAACCAATAATTGTTGAGATAATTCAGTCTTGACCACAGCGGTTAACAGACCGACCAATACTTTAATTTCCAGCTAGACACTCTTACTGATCTAATAAAATGTGTTTTATTGCAGCCAGCGAGGATAGAAGCAGAGCAAATGTCTCTTAAATTCCATGCACCATTACATTACCAGGTTTGACTGTAGGCTCCCTTGATTTCACGCTGAATTGCAGGTCTATTTCCTTTGAAAGGTCAGCTTCAATATTTTTAGATTTGTTCCTTTTCTCTCAAACCAACAGGTTAGAAGTTCTGTGGAGAAGTCTCCATGTTTGGACAGTGGAAACCAAACTGTCTGAATGCATTTGTATGATCGCTCTGCAGTTTGTTTGAAGAAGAAGAGAGTGATCTTAGTAATAAAGTGCAGGTGAGTGTGAAATGAAATCAAAGAAATGTGTGCAATGTTCATTCTTGCTGTTTTTTTGGGGTTTACTTTGCAATTTATAAGTAAGGGATAATGTGCTGCACCACCTCGCTGCACATTATCCCGCTTTTTAAACAGCCACGTACCAAATAAACGAACGACTTGACTTCCAATATAAATTGAAAATGATTTCATAGACTTAAAAATGATCTTCCATCTTAAACCTCTTTTTCTTCTCTCCCTTGATCCTCCTTTGCAGCAGTCGTTCTTTAGCTTAGCAGCGGTGTGTTATCAAGTACTAACAACCTCTGAAATTTCCAAATTGACCAATCAGAGTCGAGTATTCAACTAAGTCGTGTAATGTCACTTCTATCCTCCTGAGTATCAGGATAATGAGATCATTCTTAACTTTGTATGTTTTGTTTACCGTTTCCAGTCTTTATGCTAAGCTGACTTTCTCCTACCTCCAGCGTCATATTTCACATAACCAGTTTGCTTTCTTCTCGCCTAACTTTTAATAAGAAGCCTCATTAGCGTGTTTAAATATTTCACGCTTCTTAAGTGTAAACATTGCAAGGTTTTAATTTGATGTTCATTTCACAGATCCAGTCTGCAGCTGCAAAACTATAGGTGATGCTCCTCTCAACCTGCCCCTTCTTTGACACAATTCCCTTAGTTTACATAAGGTATGTAGGAGAGCGTGATTATTGCATAGAGGTCGTAAATTGGAACACACTGAGGTTTTTTGCCTTGGGTATGTACCTTGTATTTTCAGGCACCAAGTGCTAGTTGTGAGATGTTTTTTCCACAGTGCATCACAGTGTCCCAACCTCAAATGTAAGTCACGTTGCAAACAACACTCTCTACTCTCACGACTTTATGAATCTTACATTTGATCCCTTTATCTTTTTCCTCTGTCTATTTTTCAAAGGTAACTTCATTGGGATAACTCAATCTTTTATGACGGGCATGCACTCCTCTGTAATGGCCGGTGTGAAACTTTAATTACTCACATATGACCTGTACTATTTATAGATTTAGTGAGAATGCGTCTTCTTGAGCAGGTAGGGGGTGAAGGAGCGGGCTGAGCTTTTTCCATCAGCGATGATGGATTGTTCATTGTGTGTGCTACTCTAAGCAATGTCAATATTACAGAACAGATTTTTGCAGCTGGCGTTTGTCATTTTGTAAAAGAAAATTAGATTTTTAGATGCTGCCTTTCCATCCAGTCATCCATCCATCCATCCGTCCATCCATTTATCAATCTATTCTTTCATTCATCCATCAATCTATCTACTGTATCTATCCATCCATTCATCCAACTATATTTCTATCCATCCATCTATCTATTCTTCCATTCATTCATCCATCTATCTTCTGCATCTATATATCCATCCATCCATTCATTGATCTATCCATCCATCTGTCCATCCATTCATTCATCCATCCGTCTTTCTATCCATCCACCCATCCCTCAATTTTGCAACACAGTAAATAAGAGTCATTTATACTCCTGTTTTACTTTGCAGACAAAAAGTAGTTTGAAGTAAAACGTGTAAATATTTAAATGGAATGTACTGCAAAATATATCATTTGAGTCTTGATACCACACTGGGGTTATCATAATAGCACCATTGATACAAAGTACAAGCCACACTCAGCCATTAACTTTTGCTTTTAGTGGGGATTTTCTCTGAATATCATTTTCACAGCTGTTTTGTGAAATGTTCAGCTGCAAGCTTAAGAGACATAATCAGCGGCCTCATCAACATCTGCATCAGCAGCATCATCACCCCTGCCATCAGGCCTTTAGTCTTCAACAACAACACAGCCGTCGTTATCCTCATCTTCATCATCCACTTGATCCCCTTCTTGACTTTTAACTCATATCTCTGCATCAGCTGTTTTCCTGACAATTTATATGTTGCATAATTTACAGAGACGTACAACCCTTTCAATATCTGGAGAGCTGATGTTTGTGCCTGCACTCTCTTCCACTGTGGGCTCCACAAACTTGTTTTTATCAGCGACTCGAAAGCATGCTTTCGAAAGTATAGATTTTAATTGTAAATATGCGACTACAAAAATCTTTAAACCGTTTATGCAACACTCGTGGTCATGGTCGTGCTGCTGGTTTGTGTGCGAGTCTGTGTGTCGTTGATGTTTCTCCACAAACTGCCAATTTGTCTTGCTGGGAGAGCTAGCAAATACAAGGCAAAACTGTGTTTATACTGCAACTGTAGATTTAAGTGTGATAGATGTAAGGAGATACGGTGCTGTGGCTTGTAACACTCTCAGGCTAGGCAACCAATTTCAAAAAATTTGTTTTTTTCTCAGCGACACAGGGCATCGTAACAGCTGACCTTTCCACAAACCAGCAAGCCAGGTAATTAGGTAACGACATAACACTTGCTACAAGCAAAAACATGCTACTGTGCACAGTACCCTCATTAAGTAAATGTAAATGTACTGTAGGCGTGGTAAAGGATAAAATGCATGCACATCTGTTTGCTACATAGCTGTAATAGCACTTGAAATGCTCTTCTTTTAGAGATGCAATTTGTTTGGGTTCCCTGAGCGAAAAAAAAAGGTGATTTAAATGACAGCAGGCAGCATCCTGTTTATATGGTTAGGCATTGAGAAATGAACTTGCTATAATCAAAGCCTGTGTCCAATCTAGCGGGATAAGAGCACCACCCTTATCACAGTGAGTAGTGGAGGTCAGGTGGCGGCTATCTGGGGCTCAGTCGAGGAACAAAAGCTCCAAAACATCATTAGACAGAGCTCTGTCCTGGTATATTCACTGTCAACACCGAATTTATTCACTCATACTTCAATGTTTTATTGCATACAGAAGCTGATCCTCGCTGAAAAGAACTATTTGTCTTTTTCCTATATTTTTTTTGACATTGTCCCCTTGCCACCCACTCGAATGTGTTGCAGTACATAATGACGTGAGTGATGTGTATGGACGAGCGCAGGACGGCATGGAGCATAATTTATTTAGATTCTGTCAATCTCACACAGGTACGCCAAAGTAGGAATGAGTGGGGACATCTTTTAGCCTCATGAATGTGTTTGATATTGTGATTATACAGTGTGCTGATATTTCAGGAAAATACTTCCTGTCAAAGCAGGTGTTCAGAACAAAATCAGCCCTGGCTAGAGGCTGCCCTGGGGGGGGGGGGGTGTTTCTTCACGACCATGACATGGGACATGAATCCTGAAATAATAAGGAACAGGGGTATATAACACAGCAGAATGAAGCACCATCACAGGGGCAATTATTTTATCTTATGTCACAAAGGTTCGCAAGGTAGACGCAGTTTATGTTACAAGTAATCCATTTCCTTGCCTTGGCGCCCCTGCTGTGCTGCCAGCTTTGTTTCACTCACATACATGGGAAAGTTGCATTATCCCAATCTGAAATATGTGTCGACACAAACAATTATTTGTTTTGATTAATTGTTTGGTCTAAAAAGGAAAGGAATAAATGAATAATGTTGTACTAAATATCCTAAAGCCAAAAAGAGTATTTTTTAAATATTGTTTTTCCTCCCCAGTCTGAAGCCCAAATCCTAATATAAAGATTATTTACTTTCATTTTCATTAAATTAACAAAGTAAATCTAATGCGAACATCAAATCCACATCTGAGAACCTGCAAGGGTCTGGAAAGCCTTGCTTGTTCAAATAACTTTACCATTAAAAGTTATCCAGAATATCTAAAAAAAAAACTGTCCATTACTTTTGAACAACCCTTGGACAGTCATTTCTATGAGGCAGTGATTTGAGCACGGCCGAGAGAAATAAGGCACAGGGATTTCTATCATCAAAGATTCCAAAAAAATTGCAATTAGGGTCTATTTTTCTTTATTTTTACAAGCATGATGTTCATCCATCTTATTAAAATGTGGGAGAGGTTGGCTTAGGATGGTAAAACAAATTCTGTGTGTATCTTCAATTCAATGCTGTCATTTGTTTTTTGACATTGAGCCATTTGAAATGCCCATGCTGCAGCTCGCAGACAGGCAATGTGCAAGAACCTCTTATAGGTAGTTCCCAGAAGCTCCTAAAAGATGAACCTAAGCAACTGCACACATAATAATACATATATATTGGATTAAAAAATACACTAATGCAACAGCAATAAAGATGAAATAGAGTGTCTGAGAGTTAACATTTACAGCGCACATATCAAAGATCAATGAAGCCCTTCTGTTACTGTGAATCTTCATAAATTTGCACATCTTTCAGACTGCCTACTCAGGAGTCTGAATTTATGCAAATACTCTAAAACATAACCATCATGAAAGCAGATGATCTTTACAACAAATGACAGTTCTTTCCTCCTCAACACTCAAAGAATACTTCAATTGCAGCCGAGGTATCATCCTGACGCTATCGATATATAGCGTGTTCCAGAAATTAGCTCCTCGTATCAGAAAATATACATGGAAGATATGCAACGAGGCAACTTGTCCCTCCTTTGCTTCAGTGAGATTACCAGGAGCCATCACTCACAACTGTACACTATACTGCTAATGATGGCAGTGTTTGTCCTTGAAAAGCTCAGTTAATAACCAGCTATGCCATGACATCTATGGTTAGATCATCCAGCGCTGTCACATCTCATCCTGAGGAGAAAGCCACCAGACAAAACAGAAAGTGGGAGCAAGCAGGCGTCCTGTTCTCCTCTCGACACACACACAAACACACACACACACACACACACACACACACACACACACACACACACACACACACACACACCTCCCCCTCAGCAGCCATGCAACAGAACAGCCTGGGTTAATCTTGGGTAACAGCTCCTTGGCAGCGATCAGGCAGCTCCGATAAGACCCAATGAATGCTGACATTGATACGGCATGGAGCATCCTCACACAGGTAAGACACACGAAACAAACACCTTTATAGATGAAGCAACCTCGGGCAAGGATAAGATTGATTTTGCAATGCAGTATTAGATGAGATTTCCAATGCATACTACAACGAATTAGCATGAATCTGTTGCCCAGGAAGGACGCTTGCACACACGCAGTGAATTGAAATAAATGGCTGTCCCAGTGTTTACCACACCATCCTATGCTGCAGTCAGCTGGCCAGCTAAGTGTGACAGGCCCAGTTTCAGGCACAGCAGAGATCAGCTTGATGGATGGACGGCCAGGCAGCTGCTGAAATCCCTTGATCCACAGCCAGCCTGATATGCCACTCACTGATCAATTGCGTCCACGTAGATTTGCTATCCACCTTAATGTGACATGATAAGGAAGGAGAAAGCTCACAGGACCGTGCCCCCTTTGACCTCCAGTCATACACCCATTTACAATGAATGGACAGGTTTTTTCTGCTCTTATTTCTCCCCCAAACATAAGCTACCTTTCATCATGTCCCGTGGCTATTACCCCGAAAAGACGAAATGCCTTTGCCGGTGAGAGTTAATGCCTTGAATGAAAAAGAAATATTCATTGGGCGATCGGCAACGAAGATAGTGTAAGACCTCGGCAGCCCCATCAGAAGTCCCTGGCAACAGATCTGATGCAAGTACCATCCAAACGTTTCAACGGCCAAACTTCTGTGGGGATTTATTTATTTGATTTCAAGCAACCAGCTGCTGAGGTGATAGATAAAGCGCATTGTCAGGCTGCCAGTCACTCAAGGTGAGTGCTTGAACTTCCTTGTGTCACCTGCTTTTTGATAAAAGAACTGGCCTGTGCACAAGTTTCTTTTAAGATGACTCCAGTATACCATTAAGGCTCAATGAGGTGCTATAACGAATCGTGCCGTATTGATCCAGTCTGTTAGTCACATTCATTACTAATGCATCATCTGCATTCATGAATGGCAAAACCAAACGTTACACAATCCTAGACATACTCTGATATTTGGGATTGTCCCTATTGTGTAACCCTAACCCTTGTTTACAGTAAAGCAATATATATCAAATTGATGATACTTTAGGGTTCTTTCACAGTCGATTAGGCTCCCCAATTTTGGCCAATTAGCTGCAATTTAGCCTTTTGGATGAGTTAAAAACCCACGCAGAGTATATCATGCTGTATAAATACCAAAATCCCAGACAATATGTAGTCCCTTATCACACCGCCAAGCTTTACTTGTTTTGGGGTAAAAATAAAACAGTAAGTAGAGCATACAGAGAAGTACAGTTGTCCCTATCAGTGCTGTAGTGAGCCTGGCTGTATTGCCATCTTCTGAGCAGCGTAACTGCATAATGTATATCCTGACAGGGTGATATTGTTTTTTATATCTCTAAGGGCACTGATTATGCTGGCTGGGCATGTTTTTGGTTAACAGTGTGCAGTTTCAGTTTCCGTGTCTCATACTGTCATACAATAACGACAATGGATGAGCTGAAATACTTACAATTGCAATGCAATGCACAAAACACCTGAATGGAACAGAGAGACCACCTGCTTTCTTTAAATGCTTTGTCACATATCTTATCTTATTATAAATAACACCCTCTGGGGGTTTTATCTGCACTCTATGAAAGTACTCTTCTGTATTCTATTTTGGTCCAGTTACAACAGAATTAAATTACCTCTTTTCGATTTTCTTTGTTATTACTGGTCTACAATATCCTCCTAATCATGACTACAAGCTAATTGGATGTCTCAATATCAACCCTAGGTCATCCGTTATAAAAGCTGTGTTTCTTTCTGCAGTTCTTAAATGATCTTTTATCAATAGTAACACAGAACGGCATACAATGTACCAACGTTACTGAAAGAAATACCCTGGAAGTGCTGCTGTCTGAGTTATCATATGTGTGACTTCATTATTATTAATAAAGCAGGTGTGACTTTTCTGCAGTCATTCTGCTCCCTGAACTTTTCTAGCCCACTCGAACAATGTAAAAGATTTTAAAAGTGCAGCAATTTAAAAGAAAATTGAAATAAATACATATAAACGTTGCATTGTCAATGTCGGCATTATGTCAAGCCACAAATGGATCAAGTATGTTTTCACATAATAAATGCATCACAGCTGAGCTTTTCAAATAGCATTTCTGTCACCGCTTTTCCCAATACGACAGCCTTGTCTGAATTCTGAGCAGCTTTCTGCTTACAGAAAATTATAGACCACCTTCAGTTCCATTCCATTTACTGTACCACCTGTGGTGAAAATAAAAGGCAATTTCACTGGCTATTATCCCTCAGATATATGACAATATCACTCAAGCTTTATAAAACTGTTGCCACTGAATGTACATGTTCTGTTTTAGAGATATTGGTGTCAACATCTGGACTTTAATTCCATCTAGTTTTGAAACGAGTGGAACAATGACTTAGTTTGGGCTTCTGGTGTCATAAGGCTTCCAGCTGTATGATTGGTATAGAATGTGGGATTTTATGTGTTATACAAGTATTTTGTTTTCAATAGAAATAACACACAAATGATTAAATAACTCAAACTTGCCAAAAGTGTAAACAGACAAAGATCTCAACAATGACCTTTTTTTTTGTCTTCACCATCCAGGGACATAATCCCGGTTTGGCTGTGCAGCTGGCATGCAACTGAGTCACGCGTCAGCCCTGATTAGAAGCAGCAGTGGTCCGCGGGCCCCATTCCTCTGCCAGAGCCAGGAGTGGAAAAGGCCAGGGCCACCACTTTCAGTCTGTGGATATGACCTTGATGGGGTATGATAGAGAGGAAGCGACACAATTCGCTATGCCGCACAATATCTGTAACCTTCCACTTCCCCAGTACACGCATGCTGAAGCGTGACACACACACACACACACACACACACACACACACACACACACACACACACACACACACACACACACACACACACACACACACACACACCATGTCAACTCTGCCCTGTCATTATTCCAGGCATCCTTCATCTCCCCCTTCATGTCTTCTGATCATCCAACTCTCTGTTTATATTTGCTTTTGAGTTCCACCAGATATCTAAATTTCAAATATTATTTTCTTTCCTGCTCAGCAGCTGCCGTGCTATTGTAAAAGTCAAACAAGTGTAGCTTTATGAGAAAATGGATCATATAATTTAAACGATTATGCTGTAAGACAAATAACATGATGAACCATCCGGTTTATTCCTATTAGGTAATGTACACTCATTTGTATTATTATGTACATTATTATCTATAAAGGGAGAGTTGTGTTTGTGTCTTTTTTTAAAGCCAACTCCACCCAAACCCTTTCATCTCTTTGGAAGCAGTAATGGAAAGAGATGTCTTGTGAGTCAAACCATAGCAACACGAGTGGGGTAAAAATGGCATTGAAGGCACCAAAAATACTTGGTGTTGAGTAAAATCTTGGCAGTGGGCGTATCTAACCTGTGTCAAAACAGAGTGGATGAGAAAAGAAATAGGAATGTGAATAATCGGTGGGTGAAAATAAAATTGCAGTATAACAAGAAGGAAAACAATAAGCGAAGACAGTGACACACCCCGCTGTTGTATTGCTGCCTAAAAACATCCCCATAACGACCGTATCAGCACAGAAAAAGTACATTGCTCACATTTTGAGCATAGCAAGCCATGGGTTCCTTGATGTCAACGTGGCTCTCATTTAGGAACCGAAGTGGCTTGATAAAGAGTGCAACAGCCTTCAAATGAGTCTGTCAGCACCAGGATTTAAGGTTGCAGCCCAACATCTAATGATTGTGAGAGAATGTGCAGCGGATCTGAGATGCAACAATTGTGCTGCTGTCCACAAGTGAGGTGCTGAAAAACATCGAGCAACAGTAACCAAGCAGAGGTGGTCCCCTATTACCGCTGAACAGGAAATCTGAGCTAGAAGTGCCCTTGCCTGCTCTGTGAATACAGAGGATTCAGTTTCCCTACTGCGAGAAGTCAGTAAAAAAAATGTGCTGTTGGAGGAGAATTTACAAAGCAAATAGGTTTACAGGAGGAGGAGCAGTGTGTATGCTACAGTATATGTGCCTGGGTGTAGCTGTGAATCCTTGGCACCTCCCCCCATATACTCATTTCCATGTCAAACAACAGAACCCGAAGACAGTCCAAACACAAACACATCCTTGAATCTAATATTAAAAGTCCTCAATATATGAATGTTTACAATCCAGGCAGACTGTGATTGGGTAAACCTTCTCTGACTTGAAATTGCAGCAGTGTTAAAATGAGGGTGGAGGACTTACTGAAATACATTTCTATTCTAAAAAAAAATAACATGTTGTATTTTGGAGCTCAAATTTGAACCACCACCTCCTCAGTGGTCAACCCTGCTGAACTGATTATCTGCTGTATGGAGGCAGCAGCTTCCCATGTAGGCGTGGATACTGGGCTGCAGTTTTTAAGAAACATTATCTTATCACCCAGGTAAAAACCTTTTTTCTCCAGCTCAAAACTGCCCCCACCCCTCCTCATAATTTCAGGCATAGGTTGTAATGCCTCCTTTGTTGCAGATGATGTGGCATCTGCTTGACTCAACTACTGTTCCCTCTCTGTCTCCCTGCTTCATATCTCCAAACTGCCCAATCCTTTTGCACAGAACATGAAATCCCTCTCAATAATAAATAGGCT
Source organism: Eleginops maclovinus (assembly GCF_036324505.1). Lineage (NCBI taxonomy): Eukaryota > Metazoa > Chordata > Actinopteri > Perciformes > Eleginopidae > Eleginops > Eleginops maclovinus. The sequence continues at coordinate 5,306,724 of NC_086359.1, forward strand.
ACCTCAAGCATTTCAAAGAGAGGGGGCCTGCATGCTGCATGGCTTAAAGACCACCTTAACTTCACTTTTAAATATATGTATATAAAATTAATTCAGCCAAACCGACATGTGGCATTTGGCTAAGCAAACAAAAGGTGTCTCATTTCCATATTTCTGCCGGGGCTGCAAAGGAGAAGACAGCACTGTAGGTGCTGTAGCCCGACCGCAGGACATGTCTTCCGGCACGCAATTAGGCGACCTCATCCGCAACCGTGTTGGATTTGGTGGGCTATACCTCTCCACCACCCACCTCAACTGACTGTCAACACTGATAACACAGATGGTCTGGTTAAAAGCTTATTATCTCTAGCTGCATTAAGTAAAATCTACACAAAAAGACCCCTCAACACAAGTGTCAATAATTGGCGAGCTGCTGCTTCAACATCCCCCGAATTGAAACACAAACAATCCCGGACCACTGACATTGAATAACACACACACACACACACACACACACACACACACACACGGGCTTATCTTGCCGCTACCTTCCGCAGCATCAGTTAAATCTAATTATCCAAAAGGTCGTTTGTGTGTAGGAGGTGAGCGGTGTCGTTTACCTGAGCATCATCCAGCGATCCGACACATGGACACGGCGCGAGGGGTTCGATTATTCCAGCCAGGCAAACGCAAGCACAAGAGGAAAGGGTGGTGGGGAAAAAATCCTAAACTGAGCAGAGATGAATGCGGCAGATGAATATGCGACCTCTGTCTTCAGAAAGGATAGTCTTCTTATCTTTTTAGATGGTGCTGTGTCGATGAAGGCAGGCAGGCAGGGAAGCCCCGAGCTCCTCCGTGCAGACAAAGATGCTTTCTCTCCTCCGCCGCACCGAGAGCAGCAGCACAGCCGTCATTCCCCCGACACTTGATGGTAATAGTTTGGTAGGTAGCTTATATGGGTTGAGGGCGCGGTCAGCTGTCGTTGACCAATCCTGCTCCCCATCAAACTAACAGCAGCGTTGCCATGGAGGAATACACGGAGTTTAAACACTGAATGGCAACATTTGGTTACAGAGCAGGTAGACTATGGTATCATCATGGAATGAGCATTATCAGAGTGGAATCTGTTTTTCAAGTAGATCAATGGGGAGCAAGTAGTAGGAGAGACACATGCCCATAGACCCCACCCTACATTCTCTATATGCTGCTGAAGTGCCCTCCAGCAAGGCAGGATACAGCTGCTGGGGTTATAAAAACAAACTCAATTTATTTTGAACATTTACCATTGTTCTTCAATGAAAGGAAACTGCAATTTTCCTAAGTTGCGTCTCCATTATGTTTAGGCTAGAGCCACTTATCATTTATGTTAATGTTCTTTTTTTTAATTCGACAAAAATCACATCAATTTAATCGGAAAATGTACTTTTTAACAACATTAATCAAAATGCTATCAATGAGCCAATGACTCACCGATGTATATCTCCAGCTGCCATCATCAGTAGCAGGTGGGTGGTGTAGGTGAATTTGTATTTGGTAGAGAAACACATTAGTGTGATTGAGGTTTGCTACTTGTAATGGCCCCTATTATAAATGCAGAACAAGCTACAGCCACACTGGGGTCGAACGCCATGATGGCAGGGAAAAGGGGACAAGCGGATGCTGGGATTTAGATTTGTAGCGGTTAAATATGTATTGAATTAATGTATTGGGTTGTTTATAAATAATTTAAAAGGAGTTTCATTCGTGAAGTAGAAATGTAAAAATGGGGAAAAATGAAATAGTACAATGAACATTATAAAATAAACATAGTAACATGTATAAGTATTTTAAATAATGCTTAAACTAACTAAACACTTAACAGTTTTTAACCCCTAAAAGCCTGTTAGGGTTAAGCCTGCCTTGTTAGAAATGAAATCAAAGCAATCTCGAATTTGACGATGAGGTATGAAAAATTAATGTTCTGAAATGTTTTTGCCTCCTAAGCAATTCAGCCTGCGAGAGTAAATGGGTTTGAATACTTTTACAGATTTCAAAAAGCTTCACTGCTATAAATCAACACTATTCCAGTGTTTATAATTCAACACTGGTGGGAATTAAGTAATGTGTTTTCCTTACACTATGATAGGAAAGGGTACATTGTGTGCCACATTGAAATATTTCATAATATCCTGAAAAAGGTAACAGAAAAATCCAACAATAAAAGCCATTTTTTTAACCAGAAGCATGTCTGCAGCACATTTGCCTCCCTGTCACATACTGAAGCAGAGACGGAGCCACTGAAAACCAGACAACGTCCAACTCCTCATCATGCTGAATGTTTTAAACCCTCCACTGAAGAGTAAAGTTCAAATACATTTTAGAGGTTAAATGTCTATGGAGGGGTTGCTGCTTCTACTTAGCACTGAGGTCGAGTGGTTACGAATTTGCTGTCTTCATCGTGGTCATCACAGATTACATTCAACCCTTCTTTGACTATTGGTGCTGCATTAAGATTTGGCAGAGGAGACTACACGGTATGACTAACCGAAATCAGATCAGATACTCTACAGGATATACTTTATACATGTATATATAGTTCTTCTCTCAAACTTGGTCTAATTGTAATAAGGACAAACAGAGGAAGTGCCACACTGTTATTCAGACATGTGAAATATGTCAAGATGCAACTTTGAAATTTGACAAATAAGCATAACTATTGTGCATGTTGGGATATAGATGCAAATTTGGCACCTTCCGTCTTTAAAATAGCCACCACAAAGGCTGTATTTATTCCCAATAATGGATGGCATGTCTCAATGATTTCTAATCATTTAGATGACATCACGTCAGACGATCAGAGACCTAAATGTGTCCCACATATTTTTTTCAAGGGTGCTTTTTAAGCTTTCAACCAAAAAAATAACATGAACATTTTAATAAAAGTAGTATATTACAAAGTTTACCCTCTTGACTTCTTGCTAGAATGAAAACCAAATCATCTTTAGAAGAGGGAACTGTTCAGCTTTCCATTAGTGCTTTTTCCTTTTCACCAGCAGAACAATTGACAGAGATATTGCTGGATACATTTTAGCGTCGCTGTCAACACTTGATTTTAATAACCGTATCATCATCATGTGGTGAGGAAAATGTGCGTTTAAACATTCAAGCAATATCCTGTGTTATTGTGGGTGTATTTCATATTCTGAATTATAGACGCAACATCTCTGCTGTATTCTGGAGATTTTAGAACATTTTAGGACACAACAAGTTGTTATTTCAAATAATGCATAGTATGAATACAGCAAAATACATTTAAATTAGAATTGGAGTTTGAAACCCTCTTTATTTGTCACACACATGTTCATGCACAGCAGCACACACAGTGAAATTGAACATCTGCATTTAAGCCAAGCTAGTACGGTTATACCCAGGAGGTGAATTGGGACCTCTCCATGTACCAGTCCACAAATTTGAGGTCTGTTCGGGGATTACGGTTCCCAGGCTAAGTCCCTCGAGACTAAGACTCTAACGGACAAAAAGACTTCTCTGCGTGGCTGTCTTTGTAATTTCTGTTCATATGTTTCATCTTACATTATTTTAAGCCACAGTGGTGGTGCGGCCCAGTTGATGAATTTCAGTATAAGATTCTGAGATTGGTTGGTTCAACGTAATTTTTGGTCAAAGACCTTATGTGTTATAGCAAACAGGCTGTATTATTGTAAGCAACAAAGTCATGTACAGTACAGGGGCTGAAATAATAATACAACACAAGAAAAAAGGGGAAAAATAAAATGGCATACAAGTACATCTTCAGATAAAAATGCAATTTAAAATGACTTATTTTTTAGTGAAATAACTCGAAACCTCCCACATGGATTGCTACTTCATTTGGTTCACACAATTCATGTTCTAAAGAGCAGTTTTTGAGGTATTCAGTTACTGTTCTGCTTCCCTCATGTTGCTCACCCTCAGTTAAATCATTAGTTTTGGGACAAATAGCTGCTTTAGCCTCAGCTGTAATTTGTGTTGAAGGAGCAAAGGTTGGCAGGCTAACATGCTTAACTCAGGTGGTGAACACTGTTACCATTATTTCCGCTTGATAGACGATGAACAGACTGTCATTTTTTTGTTCTGTTGGTTGTTAAAGCTCTACACACATCATCTATTGCTGTTTTAAGGTCGTGAGAGAGAGGTCCCTACTCGTTTTCCTTTCATGAGGTTTCTTTATGTCATATTGGGATAAATAGAACTGACTTGAATTGACCAACATGTTAGCATGCTGATGTTAGCATTTAGCTCAAATACCTGCTTACTGCTGCTAGCATTTTAAGTATTATTTTCTGATAGAGTATGAGGCCTTAGTTGATATGCTGTGTTAAAGTAGAATTATTGTGCACGCATTTATTAATGATAAGGGAACACATGTAGAACCTAAAAAGTGGGTTTCACTCTACAGCATTATGATGTTTGGCCCCCCGGCTGCTATCTATTTGTCCCACCTATGTGACACATTCATACTCTTTCCAATACACACTTTTATTGTCAACATCAATGATATTTCCACACCAAACAGTTGTGTGTATTTTTTACCGACCTGTCTGGGGCAATTATTGATTTTTATTCTGTTCTAAGGCAGAGTGAAGCTCTGCAGCATACATGAGGAAATAGTTGTGCGTATCTGTTGTGCATGGACAAACATATCTACAATTACTGAAAATAAAGCCCTTGAGACTTAAGTAAAGTATGCATGTTATTTAGCGTGCTTTCTGGGATATAGCAGGAAATAGCAGGATATTCTTTTCGTGTTCACCAGCTGAAAAAAATGATGTGGCTTTTGCAGTTCTCGTGATAGCCTCTGTTGTGCAGTATAATTAAGCAGTTAATATTCAAAACAGAGCAGATAACACAGTCAGCAGAATTGCAGGGAAAGCAAAGAAGGTATTATGAGGTCTCAGAGAACCTAACTAACTAAAATCCAATAAGTGATACAGTAGCTACATAAATTGCTTTGCAAAATGGATGAAATATTAGCGAGTTATTTAAAGTTGGATGTGTGCAGCAGATCAAGTTTTAAGTAACACTAATGTACTAATGTATTTATATGACTATATTTGTAGCTATCTTTCAAAATCTCCTCTGCAATTTCAATGCATTGGTAACGCATGTACTGATGTAAAAGTAATATGAGGTCATCATAGACAAATAAGATATAAAGTGTTCAGGTGAAGAATGGATGCAGATAGTCCTGTGATAGGGTTGCTAGTTTTCCCGCCTTAACATGGGGCAACGGGCGATAGAGGGAGCTGTCAATCAAGCAAAGTGTGTACACACCGACACAGTTCTGAGGTCTTATCAGGTAAAAGTGAAAAAAGTGTGGGTGTCAACTGAGCTCTTGTCGAGAATAATTTTTGCTTTCCTGAAAACTCGCAGCTGTTCCCTTCACGCCCAAAGAAGAATTGCTTGTGCATCTATGACAATAATTAGTTTTATCTTCAGCAGTACACATACACATTTGACATTGTGTTGAGGACTACTGTTTTGAAGCCTTTAATTTGGCATGTTGGGTGTCTTGTTTATCTGAAAGAAGATGAAGAAAGAGGATACAGCAAAGTAAAACCGAGTGCTGAAAAATGCATTTCTTGGCGAGCAAAATGATACGAATAACTAAAACAGAAAACACACTCTGAAGGGGGTAAGTCATTAGCAGAGAAACTGGATGCACACTGTGGCTATGGAGTCGATCAACTCAAAGACAACATGTTTACCTCAGTAATAAATCAAGTAAGGAGTTGGGTCTTTTTCTCATAGACATCTATACAATCAGACTTCAACCAGTGGAGTGTCCCCCTGTTGACCATTAAAAGATTGCAGGTTTATCTTTCTTCCACTTGAACATCTGGAAGGTTGCCCCTTGGTTTCATCCCTTTATACACTAAGGTTTCAACACAAAATACTCAAGAATAAATATTGTTTTTACAATAGCGAAAGCAGTGCTGATGAGACCAGCTGCTTGGTACGTTTTATTTAATCTTATGATACCTTAAATTAACACATGTGTGATTTATTATTGCACTTTTATAACTTTACCCTGACTTTTAGTCTCTGATCTGACTCAAGAAAAAACTGAAAAAGAGAAACAGACCCCATGTTTCCAATTATTGAACTTAGCAGTAAATCACATTTGATTCATTATCGTCAGGGTTTCTCCAGAGCCAGAGAGGACATCAGACATCTGTTTTCCTACTGTAGATACTCGTTGATGAGCAAACTTATCTTGATGGATGTAATTGATTTAAGCACATTGAGTTTATTAGCAAATCTCCTTGTGTTAATTAGAGCAGATAACTTACAACTCACACCTTGTAGCTACAGCTGTTAATTCTGTTTGTGCCTCTTCAGTCTACTTAATACACAACAAAGCTGGTGTTTTTTGTTCATGTGACATTAGCAGATTTACCACCAGGTGACAGTATTCCTCTTGTCTTGGTTCCATGTTGACAGGTTCACAGAGTGACAAAATAAAGCGTTTAACCCGAGAAGAGAACACAGCAACTGAACAACATCCCTCTGAACCGCCTGTGCTGTGATTCATTGCCATCAAGAAATGCAATGCAAATCAGATGATTGGTATTCTGCAAACACAACAGCCTTTTAACTCTACACAACAGAAATGTTCAGCGCGGAGGCAATTAAATGCCCCATCATCAGAGATACAATTGTATTACAGAAAAACAAACAATAATACTGATTGTGTTTGTCGTTATTAGAAATGCCAGGGAATCCAGAGCTAAACCATTTCACGGTGCATGAAATTAGAACTGAACACTTCAGATTTTCAGTTTAGTTGAACATATTTTTAACTTGAAAAATGAATAATACATTACAGAAATGGAAACACGGAGGCACATTAACAATGGCTTGTTGCAGGCTCATATGCAGGAACAAATGGGTGCCAAATGGTAGGTGTAATACCTTCAGTCCATAATTTTTGGTGAGATGTAAACAAAGATGCTCATATTCTGCAGGCAAAAAAAGGGAACAGCTTTCCCAACAGACTGCTTGTTACAATGAGAATGTCTGAAAGTCAATGTGTGACGGAGGCAAGAAAGAATTACAGCCAGATCAACTTCAGATGCCATTATTAGGTTGCTTAGATGCTCTAACATGTATATTTGGACAGCAGCAATGTTGAATGTATACAAGATGTATTTATTTTATTTTAAAAGAGACAAAGTGGAAGACAATCTCAATATCTGGCCTAATGCATGCAACATTTTCCCTCAACCACATGCCTTGTGCTACCTATTTTTAGTTGTTTTGCAATGAAATGGCAGTTCAGTCTGACAAGTCTCATTTCTATTTCATTCACGCTTTCCTTCCTTTGAAGCAAATCCCACGACTCCTGATACCTCATGTTGTGTCAATGAGAAATATATTTCATTCTTCTCCTGGTGAAAAGCTGAATTTGCCTGCTAGCCACATTTGAGAATGCCAGGAAAATAAAAAGAAAGAGAAAGGAAAAAGGATCAATGGAAAAACCTAATGCAACGTGATGTTAAGGACATGGAGGTGCCAGACGTAGCTTACACCTGTAAATGTAACATGTTATTCTGTGTGACAGCTTCCAGATAGATTTACGACTGTTTGAAGGGCGGTATTGCTGTAATGTCAGCTTCATATTTTGAAGAGTAAAGTTTGGCAGAAAAGAAAATCTCCTGAGCTCGTTTGGCGCCAAAAACAAAGATCTTATCAATGTATAGTTCCTATACAACACAAATTTAAAAAAAAGATAACAATATACTACAGTTGTTTGATATTGATGTTTTCAAGGGAGTATAATTCAACATTTTGCTCCAAACTCAACTTGGTGATGATATTAAAAGCCAACCGACCTTGTATGAAATCTATTAAATATTTAGAAACTCCACACTACTTTCCAACATTAGAGTTAACAACACAAAGGGTCTTTGTCCTTTTCCATTTAACTCCCTGCACACATACCACCCACAGATACAACATTTGTTTTAAAGCAGTGGAGAAAAGTAAAGGGGCCCTATTATGCTAATTGTAAAGGTTCATACTTTTATACTCTACTGTGACATGTCTCCATGCTTTAACGTTCAAAAACCTCTTTATTTTTCTCACACTGCCTGTGCTGCAGCCCCTCTTTTCCCCCTCTGTCTGAAACCAGAGCCCAGGGAACATGGAGATTATAGCCTTTGCATGCACACAAATCTATATAACACACTTAAGGAAAGGGAAACCCCTCACAAAAGCATAAAACGGCCTGTTTAAGACAAAAAATAAACAAGTTACCACACTGAAAACCCCAGTTTGCAACAGCCTACCTGTCTCTCACCAGCGACTGTCACACAGTAGCACTACACCCTTTTTCTAATGCATGCATGACAACACAGGCGCCTTAAGAACTGTGGTTACTGTTGGGCAATCAGAGCATTCATTAACATCATCAGTTAATTGATTTTATATTCTCTTAGGAGTTAAATCCTAATTAAAATTAATTAGACTTCCATGCGTGTTCCTGATTATTTCAGGGAGATAACTACAAGATTTAGACTTTAAATAGATATGTTTTAGATCCAATATTGTAGATAGAAAAATAAATAACTGGTCACATTGGGCTGGCACACGGACGTGGTGCAGTGGCTAGACTGTCGCAATAACTCCATTGTTGTTGAAAATCTGCCTTCACATCAAGATATTGTTGTTTGGGTTTTTTTTCACAGTTTCCATCAGGCAGTGCATTCATTCAGTGTGGTCTTGAAATGCTTGATGTAACATTTGACAGAACAGCCAGTAGACATGTAAGAACATCATTTGCTCATCATAATAGACAAATCGGGGGCATGCCAGCTTCAATCTCTGTCATCTGTTGTGTGATGGTCCCTCTGTTCTGGGGGTCATTTGGCATGCAGAAATATTAACATAACAGGAAGTGGTGTAGACAGCGTTTATATGCCGCGTAAGTTCTTAAAATTCTTCAAATAATGCATAAATTGCCCTGAAGCGCCGCCATCAGCCTCAACCACCGGCGATAATTTGATTTCTATTCAGTTGTTTTGTTTGTTTGACAGAAGCATCCTTTGTTTTTCCTTTGCAAATGGTTAGAAAGACGTGATGATGTTACTCCCAGTACTTTTCCTGTCAACATTTATCCAAAGTGCAGTGCAATCCAGTACATCTTGCCATTAAAGTAACAGTCACTCTTTGATCCAGCTTTTAACCAATTTCAGGCAGGAGCCCCCTCAAACAAGGTAATGATAAGTGTGCATTACTGCATCCCCGAGCGCCTCAGCCTCCACCCCTATGCTGCAGTCCGACTCATAGTATACTAGTGTTGTCTGCCGGCGCTTGCTGACATTAACAAGATATGCCTTTCAAATATCATGGCCTTTGGGACTGGGTCATAGATACTATTTATAGAAGGTCAAGACTTCCTGATAGTTGGGCTTGCTAGAGTGATAACTGGAAATAGAGCGGGTTTACTAGCTCTGCTGCAGCTGCTTTTGTGTCTGTTATTGCTCTGGGCTCTTGAACAGATGTGATCTACATAGAACTGGAATGCTGGTTGATAAAAACTTACAGTGCTTTTAAAGTGATACTGCAGTTTCTATACTGCAGTTCAGGTTTCAAGGCTGCTGAGGGAACCACGTCCCGTAAGGGCCATCAGGAACAAAGAGTGTCATCATGCTACACAATATGATAATTAGCTGACAGTGCTTTTGCATTTTAGTTGCAAGAAAATACATTTAATCTAATATTTATCATTACCATCTGCTGGCCAAGGAACCCCTGCCAACTATGTGGAGAAAAACAAGTTATCCAGTGTAGCTGCCAGATATTATCACTGCACGTATTCTTTCTACTAAATCAGACAATGCGTCAAACCGGCGGGCAGGGATTTAATAACATATTGAAAAATACAACCGGGAAAAGATAACATTCGGATTTTAGGTTATGTATTATTTCAATCATTAGGTTATTTGAGGTGATCAGTATGTCACAATAACCCTTTATGTAACAAGCATGGCAGAGAACAAAAACATTCCTAATAGGAAGACATAGATTGTTCATACTGCTTTGATCAGGTTGACTCTGGAATGATGTCAGTTATTGGATATGACCAGAGAAAGCTGAAAAGTACCCACCCTATTTTAAAATAAATGTTTTAAAAGATGTACCGTAAACATCATCCTCCAAAATGTCATGTAGCTAATCCCAGATGGTCCACTTGTGTTACATAATTACAGTTACAACATCCATCCTCCAGCTATGCCCCACCTATCCCCTAATATATACACTTGGCTCCACCCTCTGCTTAATATTCATAGTGGTGGCTTTAAAATGCCGAACCCGAGCCGGTGCTGTGGGCGCCTCTCTGCTGTGTGTCTGGGCCTGCTGCTGTGTGCCTGCTGTCTCACTGTTTACATTCTGCCAGAGTCAAGAGCCCTGAGCTACTGCAACTCGTGCCACCATGTCTAAACCCTTATCTGATCATGATAGAAGGAAACAGATTTCAGTGCGAGGCCTCGCCGGCACTGAAAACATTTCGGCATTGAAGACAGATTTCAACAGACATCTCCACTTTACGCTGGTCAAGGACAGAAATGTGGCTACCAGAAGGGATTACTACTTTGCTCTCGCCCACACTGTGCGGGAGCACCTGATTGGCAGGTGGATCAGAACCCAGCAGCACTACTATGAGAAAGATCCCAAAGTAAGTCATAAAGATAAATAAAATGCTCCGAATAAATACATTTAATTATTGACTCGTGGGCTTAAACCTGAAGAAAAGGGGTTATTCTTTTGATGGCAACAATGGCATACACTTGTATTTGTGAAAGATACTGGCAATATTATTCAATCTGAGAACTGGTTCACCTTCAGGACATTTATGGAAAGGCTGTTGCATTGTGAGCCACTGCCTTCCCTCAGTGGTCTTCGTCTTCATTAGCATTCTGTGCCATAACCTGAATCTTATATATTGTACATCTCATACAATAACTTTCACACATTTTAAACAAAAAGGCCATGAATAGTTCCCAAAAGGTATTTATATTCTTCCGACTGTACCTTGAGCAGTTCTGCAGCCTGATGTCAGTGTAAGGTCATGACATTTAAACTTCATCGGGGCTTCTTAGCACTCTGTTGGTATGCTGCCGTTCTTATAGTGTGTTGAAACATTAAACCCCTCCATGACCTTCTGTTGCTGTCCTCTCTGACCGTAAAGCACATAGTCCTGTGTCATATGAGCACACGCCTCTGAGGGCATCGAAATAATCAGAGCAGCTAGATCTCCCCAACTGCAGTGTTGTTTGCTGTACAGAAAGAAGTACAATAGGAGGCTGCAAACAACAACACCATTTCCCCTGGAAAGAACACAGCAAACTGCGTGTAATGGCAGTAGACACAGAAGCAGAGTTAAATTTGCATTTACTTAGCAGGAAAAAGAAGATGTTCGCCAGTAAATAAAGAGATAGATTTTCTTTTTAACACAGGAAGGATAATTCCCTTTCTGTGTTTATCCTAACAGAGTGCATTTTCCTCCCACATTAAGCTAGGTTTGTGAAGCTGTTAAATGTTGGTGGGGTGAAACCTCCAACTCAAAAACCATCTCATCTGCTAACTGCATCGCCTTGTTCTAACGCTCTAGACTCAAAGGGCAAAGGTGAATCTGCCTTAAAAGGTTTAAATATTAGCCTTACGGAGTGAGGAACTCCAAGCCCAGACTAGAGTGTTGTGCTACATATTAGATAACGTACACAAATATTCACATTTCACATCACGATTATGCATTATTAGGAGGGAAACACACAAGCTAATCAGCATAATGAGATGTAACAAGGATTGAAGTCCGACAACATTTGGAACGATCATTTATAATTCAAGACATAGCTTCTCTGTGATGCTGTTCTGTCTGTTATATGCATTATTTTTTAACACATATATCAATACTCTAGAGTAGAAACTCCACAATGAAAGGGTATCAGGCTCAAGCTGACCTTTACAGCGACCTCTACAGGAGCTATTTTTTGCACGGGGCAACATGTTGGTGTTCTGTTACACCAAAAGCAATCTGTCCACCCTTCCCTTCTCCTCCTCAACCGGGTCTCCCCCCCCCCCCCCCCCACCACCACCATGTGAGAGGAGGAAAGAAAAACAACTAAATGGCAAAGGCTAAACACAGGCTCAGGTGGCACATTTCTATGCACTCCCAACCCCGAAGCGGGATAAATTAAATAAGGTTTCAATGACAGTCTGGGTTGGATGTTTTTGTGACATTTGGCATATAATTGCACAGATTTATTCCAATCATTGGGGGGATCTTTCTGTAACCATTATCACACAATGAGATTACAACTCATCCGTTGGTCCTCAGACATTTTCTGGCTGTTTTTTCTTGGACTGTGTGTGTGTGTAAGAAAGCTAAAATGATACAGAAATGTAATATAATGTTGAATATTGCATATCCTGGAAGCAAGGGCGATGTATTGCATAGATATTTCAATCTAACGTCACAGTATGAAAGAATCAGCAACATATGCATAAAATCAGATTGAGAAAAATGTACTTTTATGTATAAACAGAAGTGCTATTTGCATTTCTCCTTGTAACATTCAGAATCAACCACACATTGACAGTGTTTTTGGGGAATCGATCACAAAATATAACGCAATTATCCAGTGAATCAATATTTTATCACACCTGTAGTTCATGCAGTATGCAGTTGATTATTTCCCCCTTTCTTTTCAAACTGTAGCGTCTTTACTACATCTCCCTCGAGTTCTACATGGGCCGCACCCTCCAGAACACCATGGTGAACCTCGCACTGGAGAACGCCTGTGATGAGGCCATGTACCAGGTGAGAAAAACACATTTCATTCATTCCAACTTTAAAATGTCGATTTTCTATATTAGTAGGAGGGGGAACATCTCAAAACGATAGTTACAGTAGGCCGTGTTGTGTGCTGTTGTCGTCTGCAGTTGGGTCTGGACATGGAGGAGCTCGAAGACATGGAGGAAGATGCAGGTTTGGGTAATGGTGGCCTGGGACGCCTTGCTGGTGAGCATCTTTTCACCTGTCATATTTGATCAACTCAAGAGATCTTTTATTCTTGTTGACTGACTTAAATAATGCATCATTTTATATAAGAGCTTGTCAAATGTTGATTTGCTTTTTTCCCCACCTCTTTCGCTGACTCTGGGTTTCAGCCTGTTTCCTGGACTCCATGGCTTCACTGGGTCTGGCTGGCTATGGTTATGGTATTCGCTATGAATTCGGCATCTTCAATCAAAAAATCGTTAATGGCTGGCAGGTTAGAAACGAGAGAACTGATGTAGAACTTTCTTTTTTTCCAGTGTGCATGAATAGCTTCCCTTTTTTTTCCTTCTCAAATCACCTGCTAGATGATCATTATCATGTCCTCGTGTTCATCATCATTTTCTATGTCTGGCTCAGCTCAAAAGCCACTAATGAGTGTTTTTTTCCCCTAAAGATAAATGTATGTCATTATCCAGGTTGAGGAGGCTGATGATTGGCTGCGCTATGGCAACCCCTGGGAGAAAGCACGTCCTGAGTACATGCGTCCAGTGCAGTTCTACGGCAGGACCGAGCACACCCCTGATGGTGTCAAATGGGTCGACACTCAGGTGAAAATATGAATAAAAATAAATGATACGACTAGGAAGAGATGCAATCTGAGATGATAGATAATGATGTCTGTTCCTGGTGTGAATTGGCAGACAGTGCTGGCTTTGCCATATGACACCCCTGTCCCTGGCTACAGAAACAACTATGTGAACACCATGAGGCTGTGGTCTGCAAAGGCACCTTGCGATTTTAACCTTAAAGACTGTAAGTGAATGGCAAAGATCAATCATTTGCCATCAGTTGTCAACTTTAATTGAATGTATGCATTTCCCCCCCTCACAGTCAATGTTGGTGGCTACATTCAGGCTGTTTTGGACAGAAACCTGGCTGAGAACATCTCCCGTGTGCTGTATCCCAACGACAACGTAAGAAATAAATTACTTTTTGATCCTCCGGTACTGCACTCACACTGTAGGAAGGTCATGCAAATGTAAACCTGGATTAGGTAACACAAATAAAGTAGAACAGTTTAACATTATAGCAGCTTTTGGACAGTATGGCTCCTGTGTGACTTAAGGGGCTTATCCTAACTTGGATGGATTTCCATAATTTGGACCCAAACTATTGTCCTTTGTCTGCAGCTGGAGCCACTGAGCTCTATCAGCGTCCTCTCAAGTCGTCCTTCATAGCTGACATAAGAATTGCCGACCATGAGCTTAGTTCCCTGAAGGCTAAAGATGGAAGATTTGAGAAATAACCATCTGGATCAAGATATAATACAAGTCATTTCTGGTAGTTTATGTCCGTGCAAGTGAGAGCAAATCTCCGTTCAAAATATTCCAGCCTTTTTTTAAATTCAGTTAGAACAGTATCACTGCTACTGGCATTAATAATGTGTATTACTCATAACAATATAAAAGCATTGGAACAATTATTGACTAACCAAGAAGTCCATCAACTGGACAAGTATTGCATTTAAATAGTAACAAAATGATGCTTTTAAATAACCAAACACTCATGTGATGTCTTCAAATCATGAAACTGAGAACATCCAAACAAGGAAAAATGAATGAATGAATTTGAATGATGATGATGATGATGATGATGATGATGATGATGATGATGATGATGATGATGATGATGGTGTTCTCTTATTAAGTCTGACGTTTGTGCTGAAATGCAAGGCTTGAAATAACAAAAAAAGCATCATCATCATTTAAAATAGTATGAAAGCTTCTAAGTTATGTTTTATATCATTGAAATCAATACAGCAGGGTGGCAAATAAACAAGGTTTAAAAAGTAAAACCAACAAATGGCATCCCCCCCCCCCCCCCACATGTGAACACAGGTAATACATCACAGCTCATACCCTTTCTTCTCGGTTTGCTGGTCGTGCTCTTGTCCTCGTTTTCATGCGCTGTCAGGTTGGGTAGACGTTAACTCTGCCGAAGTTATCCTCAGAGGAGGTGCTTGAGATCCTCAAAGTCTTATCTTGACGTGTTCCCTTCTGTAGGCCTGCTAACATCTCTGCCGAATTTGAGCAAACATCGGTAGTTACAGAAGCGTTTTGTCCTGCGAGCAACAGATATGCATTTATTCCTGGAGAACCACATCACAGTAAATCTGTTTATGTGTTCCAGAGGTTTGGTTCCAGCTGTTCAATCTTAAACATGTCTTCAACAAGCAGGCCTGCAACTCTATACTGTTAAAGATAATCCGCATTGGTCAGGGTAACAGTTGCTATCTTCTCTACGACAATACTCAACTTGTGCCAACGACAACCAAAGTGACGCCAACAGTAAGCAACTTGGCAAACAGCCAATCAAATTGCAGAGGGGCAACAGGTGTGCCACGGCAAGGTTTTGGGCATGCGCATTGTTTTTTTTGTTCACACTGGTATCTAAACATAAATGCATAACGAGTCAAGACAATTTTTCAAACTATGCTTTACTACAGCCAACTATATCCAACCAACAACCTTACTTTGCGATTTTATGTCATAAATTCATTTACCACTCAATAGACTCATTTTCTGTTGCCAGTAGGTGGGGCAAATGTTGCATTTCTATCTAAAATCACGATTGAAACAAAAAAAAAATAGCCATAAGCACATTAGTGTTCACTTGTACTTTTTTTGTGGCTAAGCAAATGTAAAATTAGGCTGTATTGGTTCAAATCTTCGCAATGAATTCAGTTTGCATAATTACCTGAAATAATTGTTTCAGTAAACATGAACACATAACAGAGTTGTCCCAATTCACTTGAGTTAACATGATGATTATATGCTATTTGTAATAGAGCTGATGCAGTGCTAACACTTTCAGGTATGGGTTATTATTTCATTAAGAGGATTGATTCCAGATTTCTATGCATGAACACCAGACACAACATTTGTCTCATGTTTAATGAGAACAAAACCTATAATTATTTTCCTGCAGATCAGAAACAGACAAATGTGTGTCTTTGTCCTCAGTTCTTTGAAGGCAAGGAGCTCCGTCTGAAGCAGGAATACTTTGTGGTGTCTGCCACCCTGCAAGACATCATCCGTCGTTTCAAGGTCTCTAAGTTTGGCTCCAGGGAGATTGTTCGCACAGACTTCAGCAAACTGCCTGACAAGGTGAGGCATAAAATTCAACAAAATAGTTTCTGTCAAAAATAAAAGGAATGCTCTGCTCTTTTATTAAATTGCCTCTGTCAGTGCATTGAACAGGTTGTATGTAGGTTACACTGTATCTTATGAGAATAGATGAAATAAACAGTATCTACAAAGCACTTTATGGAATATTCTAATTATGGATTGTCTTTTAATATTGTGTTTAGGTTGCCATCCAGCTGAATGACACCCACCCAGCCATGGCTATTCCTGAGCTGATGAGGGTCCTGGTTGATGAGGAGAAACTTAATTGGGACCAGGTGTGGAAGAGTAACACTGGTGTGACAGCAGAACTGAATTTTCCATAACTTTATGTTTCAAATTGAGACGTTATGTTAGTGTTTAACCCATTATTGTCTCGCTTATGCCCCAGTGCTTTTGATTCATATTCCAGGGATGTTAATTTACCAGCATCATCGTAATGGTTTGCATAGTAAGATGTTCATGTATTCCCTCTTGCTGGTGTTCAGGCCTGGGATGTCTGTGTGCGCACCTGTGCCTACACCAATCACACGGTCCTTCCGGAGGCTCTGGAGCGCTGGCCAGTCGACCTGTTTCACAGGCTGCTGCCTCGTCATCTGGAGATTGTCTATGAGATCAACCGTCGCCACCTGGAGGTCAGTACTCCACATTGCAACATGTCATAATGTTTAATACTAATGCATACAGTCTGTACAGTGTGTATTTATGGCAGCAGGGGAAGCACACACTGTGAATGCTCTCTGTGGTTCGTTAATGAATCACTGCAGCAGGATATCAGTACTTTCATCTGTGTTGTTGAGCACAAGATAGATACAAAGCTTGGTGCAATCAATGAATAAGGGTGAGTGTTAAAATGTAGACTTGGACCTTTATAGTTCAAAAACATTATAAAATCCAAAACGTATAAGACTAGGAAAGATAAGAATTAAGATGATAGATGTCTTGTTGTAAATACAATGGAAAGACAGAAAAAGATATTCAAATGCACGAAGTGGCTTCACAGATTAGCATGAGGAAACTACATCCTGTATGTCAAATAAAGGTTTTGTATTTGCTTTTAATTTCATCGTCTTTCAGAATTAGCCCACGCTGAATGGAAGGAGGAACATTTCTGACATTAAGTGGTGGCCAGGTTTTACGAGCTGTAGCTCAACCATATAATTCACACTCCGGAGTTTCCTTTTCTTTCATACTGATGGAAGTGCTGTGTTTCTGCTTATATGTTGACCTTTATGTCTATAAATATATGCTTGTACTAATTGCATGGTCTGATCGACAAAAAAGTTCACTTTGACTTTGATATAAGGATAGAAATGTACAATTCAGCCAGCAAAACGTTTTGTCTCACATTTTTCTTCGACTTTGCAGAAAGTTGCAAAGATCTTTCCTGGTGATCACGATCGTTTGCGCCGCATGTCCCTCATTGAGGAAGGTGGACAGAAGAGGATCAACATGGCCCATATGAGCATTGTTGGTTCCCATGCTGTCAACGGAGTGGCCCAGATACATTCTGACATCCTCAAAGCTACTCTGTAAGTCCCTAGAACCCTGCTCGTAGGCCTGAATCACCACAAGTCATATATGTTGTAGCATGCATGGGTGGCTGCATCATCGGCATGTTCTGATATGCGTGATGCTTCGCTCTCCATGCAGTTTCAAGGACTTCTATGAGATGGAGCCAGACAAGTTCCAAAACAAGACAAACGGCATCACTCCTCGCCGCTGGCTGGTCATGTGCAACCCGGGGCTGGCTGAGGTCATCGCCGAGGTCAGCTGTGTTTACAACATGCACACTTCACACAAATAGCATTGTAGATATTTTCCCTTTTTAAAATGGTTTGCCCTTTATTTTTGTAAACAGAGAATTGGTGAGGACTTCATCCGTGACCTTGACCAGCTGCAGGGCCTCCGCGCTTTTGTGAATGATGACACTTTCATTCGTGATGTCGCCAAAGTGAAGCAGGTGAAGTATTATTTTATCTCCAATTTACAGTGTCAGATTGAAGATGCTTGTGAATAAACAAATCAGGCTTTATTATTTCTGCCAACACCACAATGGATTTCAATGTTTATACTGAACACATTTAGGCATCTCTGTGATCCAGAATGTGTGTCTTTACACAACACATACAAATAACCACACGTTTAACTTGTTGTCCTATATGTGATTACATGTTTCGATAAAGTAGGAAAACAAGTTGAAGTTCGCTGTGCACTTGGAAGAGCACTACAAGGTGAAGATCAACCCCAACTCTATGTTCGACATCCAAGTCAAGAGAATCCATGAATACAAGAGACAGCTGCTCAACTGTCTGCACATCATCACCTACTATAACCGTAAGTGCAAGTTCATGAATCTTCTTTCCCAAATGTTTTTATCCAAACATATTTCACTACTGCTATCTCTTCGTGTCTCCATCAGGCATCAAGAAGGAGCCTAACAAGCAGTGGACCCCAAGAACGGTCATGATTGGAGGAAAGGTTTGTGGTTTACGTCATGCAACTGAGCTTCCAAAACAAACTCACCCTCACAAGTGAATTAATCTAATGCTCTTCTGTGCAGGCTGCCCCTGGATACCACACCGCCAAGATGATTATCCGTCTAATCACAGCCATCGGTGAGGTGGTCAACAATGACCCTGTGGTCGGAGACCGTCTTAAAGTCATCTTTTTGGAAAACTACAGAGTCACATTGGCAGAGAGAGGTAACTATCAAAGCACTTCTCTTTTAATCTGTTCTCTTTAAATCAGGTAAAAACCCCAAATGCTTACCAATACCCTGAAACATCAACCCTGTACTTCTGTCATATTTCAGCCATCCCTGCAGCTGACCTGTCAGAGCAGATCTCCACAGCTGGCACCGAGGCGTCTGGCACTGGCAACATGAAGTTCATGTTGAACGGTGCACTCACCATTGGTACAATGGACGGAGCCAACGTTGAGATGGCTGAGGAGGCCGGCGAGGACAACTTCTTCATCTTCGGCATGAGGGTGGATGACGTTGATGCACTTGAGAAGAAAGGGTAAATATTCAGTAACATTTGTGACCTCAAACACAATTTTGTCAATGTCATTGTACCTCCTAATCAGAGCTGTTTGTCCCCAAATGTGTTTTTCAAAGGTTTAATTTTACCATGACATAATCCCACAGGGGAACATGAAAAGGAACAAAGGCAGGAAAATGCTGAACCTTTATTTGTGTGTTGTTGCATAATAAGAACACAGTAATCCATGTGGTGAATTATCTACAAGAAATTCCAACTCTGGAGATCTGTTTGATATCAATGCAAGCAGCTCTTTGCACTCTGAGAATCCCAGCAGCAGTGCAGTCCTCACACAGGCTTTGGTAATGATCACTTTCACCACACAATGTCTTTTTCCACCCATGCTAGGATGTTCCATGCTGAAAGGTCTGGCCTTGGGGAATCTACTAATATCTCTCCACTGCACCTTAATTAATGAGGCAGTTCCTAAAGCAACAAGCCTGAGCTTCTGTTTATTTCCAATCCCACTTAGATATGAAGCTTTGGAGTACTACAACCGCCTGCCTGAGCTGAAACAGGCTATTGACCAGATTGCTGGAGGCTTCTTCAGCCCAAAGCAGCATGACCTGTTTAAAGAAATTGTCAACATGCTGATGTATCATGACAGGTAAAGACACATCTTACATTGCTAGCCTGAGGCACACACATGCGCACACAAATATGAACGAGTACAAACTTGCACATAAAAAGCATAGAGAAAACTCATAGCCTTTAACATGCATGCAATAATACACATCATAAACATTCGTATTGTATTACATTCATTGTTTTTTTTCATTGAATTCAGATTCAAGGTCTTCGCCGACTATGAAGATTACATGAAATGCCAGGAAAAAGTCAATGCTCTTTACAAGGTATGTTCATTAAAAATCCCGAAACCCCCTTGGTCCAAAAAAGCCTTCCATGCATTTATATTAGGACTTTAATTAGTCTGGGTATATGAGTATAACCACTAATGGAAGGTCAGTGCTCAGAGCTACTAAACCTTCTAATTACTGATCTTATTACCAGGATTGCTCAAATTATCAATCATTTTTTTATCTTTACATCAGAACCCCAAGGAATGGACCAAGATGGTGATCCAAAACATTGCCGGATGTGGCAAGTTCTCCAGTGATCGCACCATTACCCAGTACGCCCGTGAGATCTGGGGCATGGAGCCCACGCTTGAGTCACTCCCCGCCCCCGACGACAAACAATAAACTGTCCACATGACGCCACAACAGCCCGACGTTCCCCACTTGTATCACAACCACACGCATTAAGAGTCAGCCTGTCAGATACTGTGCGTCCGGTAAAAGCCAGCACAAACCTGCCTCTGAGAGGGATTAGCATCAAATGCTTCCTGCGTTACTACGATGTATGTCACACAACTCTTTGACTAAGTTTACATTCTTCATGCATGCAGATCCACCATATTCAGGTTGCATTGGTTAAAAGATCTTCCTGGTAGGCTTTTGTGAAGTCATCCGTGATATTTTTTGTGTTGGAAAATATGAACTCTTATACTCAGACCCATTCTGAATAAAATACATCTTAAAATACCAAGACAGCCTGCGTGAATTCTTGTAGCATTTTGCCGTTCTATTTTAGGGATAGCCTTTAAGGAAAAGCCAGCTATTTCCAGGAAATTGTAAACTGAAGAATAAACGTGCAGATTATTATTGTGCAAAAATTGTATTTCAAAGCATATTACATGAGCGATGGCCAATTTAAATATAGCCTAAGAACCGATTGGAATTATTTTGAAAGCCAATAACACAGTGGGCAACACATCATCGTAATTAGTGAATATTAAAAAATATATATCCTGAAAGCAAGTGAAATATGCATTTAATTAAACATGGAAATATTGTATTTTGAGGTCAAATTTTGAATTAAATTAAATTTGTACAATTCAAGAAGCAGATCAATCTGTGGTCCAATCAGTGGAAAGTGTTGTGTAAATGCAATTTTCATTCGATAACTCTATCCTCAGATACAGATTTCGGGTTCACATTGGCCTTTTAAAAAGGCTCCAAGCATTTTCATTATCTGTATGAAAAGATACAGACTATGACTAAATGTTATCTTTTATTACCTGGCAGCCCAAAACACAGACATAAACCTTGGGAAGATCTAGTACCAACTGGCTTATCTAAGGCATATATATTATGGAACAAGTGGAGCAAAGTTAAGAGATGCAACACAAACAATGACAAAAGATAAGCTTATTTGATAAAGCCGTGGACCCACAGTCCCTCGATGACCACAGCAGCACCAGATCCTGCTCAGCAGCAGACAGGACTTCACCACTGTGGCAGTGAGGGCAACATGTTTTTGAAACCCCTTTTTGGAGGAGCTGTTGCTACCAAGGGAACAGCTGAAGGGAATAAGCAAAACTGAAGGATGGTGAGACACACATGGTACTCTGTCCCGTTTATTCAGCTGTGCACCTCGTGACCTGAATCAGTTCTTCAATGGTTCCTTTCCTGGGATCAATAAAGTACCTCTTATCTTATCTTAATGGCTTATTGTCCACACACACACACACACACACACACACACACACACACACACACACACACACACACACACACACACACACACACACACACACACACACACACACACACACACACACACACACACACACACACACACACACACACACACACACACACACACACACACACACACACACACACACACACACACACACACACACAGCAGAGGCGTCACTTGTATACGTTTTGAACACAGATAAAAAGATGTCTTGTTATTTATCTGACTTTTGGATCTGCCAAAATCCTTTCTGCATTTCTCTTAGAGGTGAAAAGGTCAGAGTTTTGTGTGTTCACCTCCTTTTGTTTGTAACCCACTAACCCTCACCCCACAAAGCAAGTGAACGTATACAATGTCTGCGCTGTCCCCAACCTGTTTGCAGTGTTTAACTCAGGGGTAACTAGTGTAATAAATTGTAAGATAACTCCTCATGAATCTGTCTCTGGGTTTAACAGATTTAAAGTTCAAACCTGCATTAAACATTTAACCAGCATGGATAACTGAGGATGAACAAGGAGAAGAAGATAAAGCCTTTAATTGTTTCATTGTTCTTCTCGACTCTGGAAGTGAGTCCTTGAATGACTCTCCTGCAGCATCCAGTCCTTATGTAGCTGAAATGTCATGCTTATACATCATCATTTCAAATGTAATGTTAACAAATATTCAGTACCCTTACATCTTTCTCACAAGCAGCTAAGGGCTCAGGTTCAGGGTCTCATGTGGAAGAGAGATTTAGGTGACAGGCACTTCTTTGCAAATTTTAAATGGGGAATATGTGGGTGCAGTTGTGGGTGAAATACAAGTATCAGCATTTCTGACAACAACATTAATTAATAACAATTATACCTTAAGGCAGGCTAATGCTAACTAAGATGAACAAGGTAACCCTGCAAAACATCAGCTGATAGCAGCATCAAAAGGCCACTGTGTATTTATTTCCAATAACTTTGGCATTGCTCTCAGCCTCCACTGTAGCATGATTTAGTGCTGACTCAAAAGTCATACAATTGTACAAGGAAACAACATTGTTTAGACAAGGCTCCTCCTTAAATCTTCCCCTTTGTTAACACAAGTTGTTAACTTTTCTCTACATTTAAACCAATTCATCACAGCGGACCGTGTGAAGCAATTTCTTGCTTGTAACACATGTTCCCCTGGCCAGATTATACTCTACGTTCTCTAGTCTTTCGTTACTCATTAAAACCCAGTACAGATATCAGCTTGTCACAGAGGACTGCGCTGGTCCTGTTCTTCTTTGTAAAACAATAAAACTGGTGTCACATATTTAACGCTGATTTAAAACCTGTCGTTCGGTCCAAACTCTTCACTTTCTACTGTTTCTCTGTTTTTTAGTTTTTGCTACAATTGCTTTTCTAAATTGGTCCAAATACCCGTACTTTCAGGGCTAAAACAAAACTTCACAAAGAAGTTGGAATTCAAAAGTGCAAAATCTTTGTCCTTCAGAGTCTGGCAGCTGAAAAAACTGAAAAAAAATGTTGTTTTACTTTTGTGCACCTGCAGCTTCATTCAGTCTGACATCTCATGCTGATCATTACACAAGCACACATTCCTGCAAAAAAACTAATCACCAGGCGACAGAAACAGGCAGAAAGGTCTCAGACATTGTCGAAGCAACTTAAAATCAGCTGCTGTCTAGAGAAAGTTATGAGTCAGGTAAACGTACAGTAACACAGTATTTATATTAAAGATCTTTTAATACTTGAAGGTATGACGCTCTCCTCCAAAGAGAGCAGCATCAGTTAAATCAGGTCCAGCTTTTTAAAGGTTTTACAAGACAGCTTGTACCAATACTCTCCCAGGGTAAATTGCTTCCTCCACCGCTATCTTCCTGTAGTTACATTAACACTTCTTAACATACGCAGGTATTTACATATTTATATAAAATTTATTAACCAGGTAAAAGTCTCATTGAGATTAAAATATCTTTTTCAGGACCGACCTGGCTAAGAAAGCAGCATGAACAATGTTCCACACCTCAACACAAACTCAACAGGCAGACGAATACAACTGTCGTAAAACACAAATGAAATGGTAAAATAGCCAGTCAGTATGCAAATAAAAGAAACTGTTAAAAGCATAAAACTGGCACAATTTTAAGACTAATTCAGTTAGGGGATATAAGAGCAAACACAACATATGCCACTACCAAGACACAACCCAACAGGCGAGACAGGGAGAACGATTGACAATAGCTATGTTCATACATTCGATCCCACAATTTCCATTACCTCTCTTCTTCCATAGTTCTTTAACTTTTTATTTGAGGACTTGTTTCATAACTCTCAGTCAGCACAACGTGATACTGACCTGGAGTACAACTGTAGCTTATTGAAACATCCTCATCCTCAGTCACTTATTGACTGCAATGGGGTGTTATAACACAGGGTCACAGAGGAGGACACAAGGTCATGGTGTAGAAGTGCAAATGAATAGTTGAATATTGAACAGAATCATTTGCATTTTTTATCAAACACTTACTTTTAGTTTCCCCTTCTCTGTTTATCTGATTGCAGAGTTCTGATTTCCTTTGAACCAGTGAACAAATGATGTTGATTTATAAACAAGTCAACAAGCAAACATTTAAAGAGAATATTAAAGAAACTGAAAAAGAAGTTACTATTGAAACCAAATCAGTTAGGTTGACCTCACATGTGTATGCACACACTCATTGACACAGAGGCACGCTCTATCACCCTGTCATTCTTGTTAGGTAACCAATAGAGGGCAGGGAAAAGGTCTCAGTGCAAAAGGGAAAACAAAACTGAGCATAGTTATGAGCCCACCCTTGGCTGGAGCTCACTTGCACTGAAACCCTTCATGCAGACATTGATCCTGCACAGCAAGGACTCCGCATTCTACCTCAGTGTTCAGTGAACGAGTTGCTAATACCTCAAGAGGTTATATTGCCATTATAATCCGAAGTTCTGAAAAGCCGTTGGAATTTGAGAGCCGCTTACTCATTTAACAGGCTGAACAAACAGCGACCATTTTTACTCCTTCTTGGATTTTTTGGGCTTCGTTTTTAAGGACCTCCTTTGTGGAACACTTTCCAAAAATTCAAATTCAAATTGACAGCATCATTTATGAGTGGATTTAATGAGAGTGCAATTTTCTGTTGGCCAGCAATCATTTTGTAAATATTGACGTTATGAGGAAAGATTATTCAGCAGGTAAGTCTGTTGAATTTCAAAGTATCCAAACATTGAAATAAGTATACAATATACTTGCAACCTATGTTTGCTACGTTCACAGGTGCAAGAACTACTTACTATTTACTTTTATGTTTTCCAAAGGAACCTACCAACAACAGGATCTGGTGTCATTAACATCAAGTTAACTTGCAGTTTGTAGTAAAAAAAAACTATGGGTTTTGGTGACCTCTTGGAGCAAGTAGGGAGCACAGGACGCTTCCAGGTCCTGCATGTGACCCTTCTGTGCATACCTGTGATGTTCATGGCCAGTCACAACCTGCTGCAGAACTTTGTGGCTTTGGTACCCCCTCACTTCTGCAGCGCACACCCAAACCTGTCTCAGTCCCAGATGAGCGCAGAGGAAGCGCTGCTGGTCACGGTGCCGCTGGACAAGACAGGGAGGCCTGAGAGGTGCTTGCGTTACGCGGCTCCACAGTGGCACCTCCTGACCAAAAATGGGAGCTCCAGTTCAGGGATGGAAGGAGACACTACCGGTGGTTTGGATGTTGACCTGCAGGCATGTTCAGATGGATGGACCTATAACATGACTCACATGAAAACCACAATCATATCTGATGTAGGACTACACCTTTTTTTCTCTTTGCACATGTGTATATGTTTTATTGTCCTGTGCCTTAAATGGTGTTCCATATTTGTCAGTGGAATTTGGTGTGTGATCAGCGATCGTTGAAGCAAATGGGACAGACGGTCTACATGGGAGGTGTGCTTTTGGGCTCTGTTGTCTTTGGAGGTCTGTCAGACAGGTAACATTAATCTCATACTGATTTACTTTTAAAGGAGAGTTGGGCTACTTATATGTCAGATATGCAGCAACATCAGTCATGCATACATGACTGATGTTGCTGCATAACTCAGGTACTAAAGTGCTGTGAGACAAATTTAGTTTTCTCAACATTAAAGCATAATTAAATGTTCCACTAGAAACACAAAATGCACAAATGAAGCAGAACATGTGCATGATATTTCCCCTTTAAATATGGTCCCACATAACACAACATGGCTTTTTTTCATGCAGCCTTGCTAACAGTCTGAATTAACTGAGCAAACCCACCTGGCTTCTAGATATGGTCGACGCATCCTCTTGATTATTTCTCACCTGCTGATGGCTGTGTCAGGGACATGTGCTGCTTTCTCCACCGCCTTCCCGCTCTTCTGCCTGTTCCGCTTCGGCTGTGGCATGGCTCTGTCCGGCGTGGTGCTCAACACCTTCTCACTCAGTAAGACAACTAGCCGGATAGGCTACCCTCAGCATCAAACAACTTAAATGGAAGCAGTCAACATGCATGCGGATAAAAGGATAATAATTGTACTCCATTCTTTTAAATATCTCTTTCTTTTATCTTTGATATTAAGTTGTGGAGTGGATCCCTACTCATGTGCGGACAATGGTGGGGACAATGACAGGTTACTGCTACACTGTTGGACAGTTGATACTGGCAGTCATAGCCTACTTCATCCGGGACTGGAGGTGGTTAACCCTGACTGTGTCTTTGCCTTTCTATGTCTTCTTCATCAT
Organism: Eleginops maclovinus; assembly: GCF_036324505.1. Classification (NCBI taxonomy): domain Eukaryota; kingdom Metazoa; phylum Chordata; class Actinopteri; order Perciformes; family Eleginopidae; genus Eleginops; species Eleginops maclovinus. Next base: position 5,333,267 of record NC_086359.1, read on the forward strand.
TGCATGGTAAGATGCCAAGTTTTGACATGCAAATCACAGCAAACCAGAATCACTGAGCACTATTAACAGAACACACATTCCACACAGGTGGTTCCATGAATCTTCCAGATGGTTAGTGATGAGTAATAACCCTGAACAAGCCATCAAGAACCTTAAAAGTGTGGCAAAATTTAATGGACGGAAGGAAGAGGGAGAGAAAATCGACATGAAAGTAAGAGATGTGCTTTGTTTGTGTTATTGCACCATCTACCTGTGTTTATTATTGTGTATTAAACACATTTAAACTGATTCATCTTTGCATAGATGCTGCAGGAATCCATGAAGAAAGAGATGACCTGTTCGCAAGGCACCCACTCTGTCCTGGACCTGTTCCGCACACCTACAATGAGGAACATGACGATCTGCCTCAGTGCTGTCTGGTACATGCTCCTTCTTGTAGAAACCTCAGTTTTTCAGCACCTCATACCATATTGCATTGACACTGTCCATGCTTTCTTTTAAAAACAAACCTAGGTTATCCACGAGCTTCGCTTACTACGGTCTTGCGATGGATCTGCAGAAGTTTGGGGTGGACATCTACTTGATCCAAGTGATCTTCGGAGCCGTCGACATCCCTGCAAAAGTCGTCGTAGTCATATCTATGAGTTATATTGGACGGCGCACATCACAGAGTGCGGCTCTTATCATCGCTGGAGTCACTGTTTTGATCAACCTGCTGATACCTTATGGTATGGTTGAAAACATGTATACAAGTTGAATGTCATACTGCAGAAACAGCACAGTCCTCTGATGAATGTCTCACTCCATGTGCAGATAAACAGACTGCACGCACGTGTCTGGCTGTACTGGGTAAAGGTTGCCTTGCTGCCTCATTCAACTGCTGCTATCTTTACTCTGGGGAACTGTACCCAACAATCATCCGGTAAGTGTTATTTGCAGGTGTCCATTGAGTATTGAGATTTAGAAAAACAATGCTCTAACAATCTCTATGCTTGAAAACAAGTTAGCATTTTCCCACTTTCATTCCCCTTGTCTTGAAGTCCATTTTTTTGGCCGGGGCTTCTGGTTATTGGCCTGAACAAAGGTCTCACCTTATGGGATTTTCATGTTTAGTTCTACAATATAAAATATGCCAATAAACACCCCGCTCGTCACTTGAGGAGCTTGTTACGTCTCAGTAAAGATGGTTGCTAACAAGTGGCTAAGTCTTACTTACAACTTCTACTCAGCTTCTTACACTGTACATAAGTCCGCCTTTCTCTTAGTGGTGACATTGAAGTCATGCAATTTCTGTTGTAGTTTGTTTATAGCCTTAAGCATTTGTTTTACGAATGGTCATTTAACTAATGTTTAAAAAATAAAAGTAGTGAATGAAAAAAAATCTCTACTTTGATTTCCATTGATCTAATTTTTTAGCAATAATCCAAAATCAGTTTGAGAAATCCCATTCACTTTTATAGGAAACCAAATCTATGCTGACTTTCTGGTTGTCCTACAAACTTATATCATCCATGCAACACGTTAAGGTCACCAGGCTGCATTAAATAAACCAACGAATAAACAAACATGGGGCATAGTTTGGGATACTTTGTGTTGAAGAAGAAAAGACTAAGAGAAAAAGTAAAAGTCTGCAGTTTAATGAACAGACAGAAGATCAGGCAGATAAATATAAATGGTGTCAAACCAGGTCGGCTTTGACCCAGATGATAGGAGGACTAAACAGTGAAAGCCCTTTAAAACCCACCCACCACTTCAAAACATTTTTACACTATGGATTCAACAAGTTGTGGAAGCTTCTTAGGGTTTTTGGTTTAGTTGTATCCCGGTCTCTCTACTTCCTGATTCCTTGTCATTATCTGCTGTTGAGTTTTGGAGATTTCTTGGCAGAAGTGCTGCTGAATATGTGTCTTCGCTTACTATCTGGAAACTGTATCACCTATAAAATGCATATTCTTTCCTATCAGTTAGTTAGTAACAATAAACCTTGTCCCTATCGCATGCTGTATATAAATGGACTGTTTTTACGTGGTTTATCAGTTAAGAAACACTTGAACGTTGAACTTTCCTATCCATTTTGTACTTTCTTATATACATTTTTCTTCATCACAAGCCCTACGATCCCTGATTTACAGGAAAAGCAAAAGCTTTCATGTGAGAGTTATGGTTGTTCTCTTTCCCTCTCAGTCAGAATGGCATGGGCTGGGTATCCATGATGGCTCGGATAGGAGCCATGGTGGCCCCTATGGTGCTTCTCACGGGCGACTACCTACCTTGGCTCCCAGGTTTGATCTATGGCGGGGCTCCGATCCTCAGTGGAATTGCTGCAATATTTCTTCCAGAAACACTTGGCTCACCCCTCCCCGACACAATACAAGACGTGGAGGACAGGTAAGATCAGGGCGGGCAGGGTCTGTTCCTTTTCTTACATCTCTGCAAAACAAAACATACATTGAGGCATCTTAGACATCAAGACAGAGACAGACAGATTTATCTATATTTTCATTTTCTATTTGACCACAGGGGAACTGGGAGAATCTCCAAAGTGTCACGAAAGGAAGCGATAATCCTGCAAGACACCCAGGCGGATCTCCTAAAGCAGACGGCCTGAGGGCATCTGTAATCTGCTACCCGTGTTTTCCTGACATGTTAATGAACATATCTTGGGTACTGCTTTCCCTCTAGCCTGTTCATTAGTTTGATTTCAATATAGAACCTATTATGTTGTATGACTGCTAGACAGGTGGAGTTGCAATGTTATGTTTGGACGGGTCAATACAGTGAAATGAGTAGCTGCGAACAATAAAACCTGTGTGTTTGTATTATAGGGAGAAGTTAGTCTGGATTTGCATCAATTATGTTTTATATTTTAGATAATGAGCCTTCTACTGGTGCTTTGCTTTTACTGGTATTTATATAACTATATTACTTGCAATCTTGTATTTGAAAACAAATCTATATTTGCATTAAAATCAGCACCTATACATTTAAGTCGTGTGTGTCTTTTCATTCCCTTTGCTCTGTTGAACTGAAATACTTTCAGTATACGTGGGAGACAGAGAATATGCAGCAGCATCCGCAAAAAAAGCACAACTGGTTTGCGTCTGGCATTCATTGCCTGGGCCTTATCTTAAGATATCAATCAATACGTAAACAAGATTTAATCATTATGTTTTACAATCTCACAGAAGCGCATGTTTTAATGGTTTAACTTCATGCTTAAAAACCTTTGGTGTTCCATATTCTAGGTTAAAGTGTCACTCGGTCTTTGAATATTAATCTTTTGAGTCTCGCAGACAGTCTGGGACATGTCTTCAGGACTTTGAATGGACCACATGATCATTGGTTTCCATTTTGACTGTCAATGAATGCATGAGAGCAAATTCAATGGGCTATTTTTATTCCACCTCAAAAAAGACACTGTCAAGTCAATTTGGGTTTTAAATTGCATTCTTACTATGATAATTGCTACGATAAAGACTGCAGACTTTGCAAAATAACAACAATTTGGACTTTTACTTCTACGTTTTGTGCTCTGGTTTTAACACGGCTCTCTCTGAGGACAGACTAAGTCCACAAGTGAGCGTATTTCCATTGTCTCTGCCAAAGAGAAATATCCGTTTAGGTTAAAATACTTGTTTATGGAATATTTATGTAACTTAATAAACAATTTAAAATGCAATGATGTATATTTGGAGAGCATTTAAACCTTTAATATATCAGACCTGTTGGCCACATAGGAATTTGTTGTTTCCTTGAAAAAGTTTTGCTCTGTTGTTTGAACTTTTGTATTCTGTTAGGGGTAGGCCTACATTCATTTTAAAATTCCCTCACTTTTAAAAGATAGATTTGGCCTTGCCATTCATTCACCAGCACTTTCAATGGTAAAAGTTGCTTGAAGTAAATCTGAGTTTGATTCTCTACTATTTTTATTTTTTTTTTTGCACTTTTTGCAAGTCGCTTTGGATAAAAGCGACTTGCAAACGAAATGTAATTAAAAATAATGAAAAGTGGAGGATTTATCCACTGTTGATTGACCTATTTGCAACGGTGGGTGCTTGGATCACAAAGTGCACTCGTTTTTTTTTTTATCAGGTCTGCAGTTCAGTTTGACTGCCAACTCATTCCAAATTAACACCGCTGTAATATACATAACGTGTGTTTATATTTTCTATTCAATAAGGAAATAACATCCAATGCAGAATAAAACTCACCCTTGGAAACGTTGCTCTGTTCGGGTTTGTCGTGTGAGTCTTGATGTTGTGCCTCCATCTAGTGGTGACTCCCTGGTACTGCAGAAGCTAAACTAATCAGATCACCAACACCGTGGCTCTCCATGAAAGAAGGGCGAACATTTAAAGGATAACATAAATCTTCTCTACTTCTTTAATGCTGGAAAATCTTCTTCTTTAAGATCTGTCTCTCATTAAACATTTTCTTTAAATACGTAATAGGGGATTTTCTTTCAACAATCCTGGTGAAACATCAAGCTTTAAACAAATCATTTATTTTTTCGTTTGAGAATCGGTTTTTATCTTTTGTATTTTTGACATTGAATTTCATCACAACGCTTATTTCTCACGTTTCTTATGTGCTTGTGTGACTAGCTCTCACTGTATGAGCTATGACTTCAGAAAGACTACCATGTAAAACTGTTTTGTTCGATCTACAACCCCTCAATCAACATATGTACCATATATCCTTATCAGATTTTATGTGTGTACCCCTGAGACACGTTGTGTATCGTATGCACTACACGCCAGATGAGTCCAACCTGAAGTCACACTAAAAGGTGAATTAAATGCAACGCTTTTCTACAGAAATAACTGCATCGTAAAATGATATGAATAAAGATTTATTTTCTCATATGAACAGGTGGATTCATTTTTCATTTTATTTTACAATCTATGACAATCTCGCATTTTTTTCTTTTTTTCTAGCATATTTCAGGAATGACATGGGGGAAGGTTCTCTTTTATTGCTGAATGTTAAAATGAAATACACTTTCACTGACTGGAAAAGAATTGTCTGCTGCTTTTTTACCATGCACCCATCTAACCGTGACCACAAGGACATGCAGAGGAGAGGTGTTCAAACATTTCAAGCGAGGGTGGGGGGGGTCATAAAATTAAACAGAAGAGAGTGGCAGGACGTGCATCTCAATTGTGTGAGAGGACTGGAAAAGTGAAGGGAGTATCACATTTAAACTAGAGGAGCACTATCATCGTTTGTATTTTTTCAGACCCAGAGGTGAGAAACTCAATGAAATATCTGCAAGTGAGGAGTGATCAAAGACCTTTCTATATAGCAAGACCACTGTGCGTTTACCATATAGACGTTAAAATTGCAGATCAGTTTTCAAGAGTCGTTTTTTTCTTCTTTTTTTTTTTACTAATAGTCTGATTATTCAGCATAGGTGAAATACCATACCAACAGTGATGAAACTGTTCTCTCTCACTGAGGCACGATTCTTGAATTACCTCTGAAATGTTTAATCCCTTCGGTGGAGGACAGGGGGCTTAAATGTTTTTAATTTAGCAATCATCCTCATTTATGGAGTTCATTTGAAATGCCTTTATCCGTCAACAAGGAAAAGCAGTACACAGTACCATTGGAGGAGACACTATCTGGATGCCATTACTTGGAAGTGTGCATGTAAAGTGGAGCAGTCTAAAAGTAAGTGATAAAACAGTTCATGGACACAGTCATTCAATGGACATGTGAACAAGAAAGGCTGACAACTTTATAGATGGCTGCATAATGGCTTTCAAAACTAACTCATGTAAATATGCATTTATATCATGTTCATTCTACACTATAGGCATCACATAGTTTTTCCACACAAAACACACTACAGTCACCTCTTAGAAAATGATGTAATCAAACAGCAAAATAGAAAGTTTGCATATTTTTGCATTGTATGATCCTCCAAAGTTTCACAGCTATTTCCTTTACATTGTCTAGTATGTTCTGCACTGTTCTCCACTGAGCTGTTTCCACTCTGCTTCTCTCTGTGTGCGTGTGTTCAGGGAACTGCTAGGCTGTATGTTTTACATCTAGGCCGTCATGATCTGAGAGCCTTAGTCTTAGGTAGACCTTAAGTTGAGGAAGAGGGTGAACAGAGTTTAAGGTGGAAGGGAAAAGGGGGGGTGGGGGCAAGTGGAAATCCTGAGACACTGTGTGGCCTTTAACATGGGCCACAAAAACAGAATGGACACAGAAGGATGATGAGGAATGGGATTAGGGGCTGAGTTGAGTGAAAACAGATGCAATCTTTTTGTTTTGCCATCATTCCTGATGGCAGGGGTCACCCTGTGCCAAGCGGCTCAGCGCTTGTTGACCTCATGAGGAAAACCTGCTGGGGAATCACCGAGGACTAAACTGGGGCAGGAAAGTGAAGGAATAGCTGTAAACACATCAAGCAATGACCTGCATAACATACAACCCTAAAACAGCCTTACCTGTCCACATACACTGGGGGTCACTGTTCTGATAAAGCACTATTCTGTGAACCTCTGAGACACTCTTCTGTCAGCTCTGCAGAGACACCGGTAGATCCACAAGTTTGATGTCATCACAACAAACAATGGAATTCATCTAACAATCACAATACATGCAAGCAATCTGACACACACACACACACACACACACACACACACACACACACACACACACACACACACACACACACACACACACACACACACACACACACACACACACACACACACACACACACACACACACACACACACACACACACACACACACACACACACACACACACACACACACACACACACACACACACACACACACACACACACACACACACACACACACACACACACACACACACACACACACACACACACACACACACACACACACACACACACACACACACACGACATCAGTCAGAGGGCAAAAAGGATCTACATCGTATTCATCAGGCGCTCTATTAGATCCCAAATCATAAACCCTACAGGCGAATCATATTAATGTAAACATACACTTTATGTTGAAGTGGTTTATATTGCATGACATGGAAGGGGTTATGTTCCAGTGGGGCTAGACTCCTCAAAGAATGCAACTTGGAAATAAAGTAAAACAGGAAACCAGAGAGGAAAAAGAAACATAAATGTGTATAAAAAATGAGGCGTCCATATAAGAAAGGCTACAAAAACCTCCACTGGCCCTCTGGCATCGGCATACAGCAAAAGGCACCACAATATTACTATTATTTTTTTACGTTGTGAAAAAACTGGCACATCTTTTTATGCTGTAAATCAAAAATGTACATATAAATAGAGTTTTCCCTATAAAAAAGTCTTTGCTGTTAACTAGTAGACAACTTTTGCTAAAATGAAAATAAATATTTCATTTGTTTAGAATATCTGTCAGTTATATAAAATAAAAATATTTCTTATAGATGCAGGTCTATACTATATTGATTTTTGTTGGTTCAGTTTCACTCTTTAATGGGGTGTATTGTCCGGTTTGGAGCGTGAGTGTGTAAGTCTCGTATGCATGTTCCCATGCCCACTGTGCCGCCCCGATGAGTGAGAAGTCCGACTGTCCACCGGCCTGTAGATGGTGGAGGGCTCGGCGTTCATGTTCTGCATACTGAGGAAGGGCGTGCTCTCCCCGTCCTCATCTGACTCACTATCTGTTAGGCAGCTTCGAGACCCATAGTCCCGAGATGCCTCATATCCACGCGGGGCCACGTGGCCATTGAGTCTGGACCTCCGCCAGCGACGGCTACCAGTTCCACTGGACCCACTTCTCTTTGGTTGCTCCCGAGAGGAGAGATACTCCTGGGTGGTCTCATAGTCTTCTTCTTTAGCCAGCCGGTAGGGGCTGGAGGGCAGGCTGCCCCTGCTGTCGTTTAGATAGGTGCGACGCTGCTGCCGGTAGGGCTCCTGGCACTGGGCATCGTGTAGGGGCACCTGATAGCGGCGCAACAGAGGCTGGTCATCTTCCAGAGGGTAGGGGTTGTGGACAGCAGGGGGGAGGGACATGGCATGGCTGGCATTGGGGGATGTTATCTGGAAGGTAGGCACCTGCGAGGGCAATGAGTAATGGAAATCCACAGGGGAGAGTCGGGCTGGTGTTGTCAGGGCTGACACGTATCTGTAGTAAAAGCAGAGAGGAGGGGGTAGTTAAGTAGAGAGAAGAGCTACCAGCTAGGTGAGCATGTGGAAGAGTTTTAAGAAATCAGCCTGAATGTTTCCCCGACATTTGATTTGATGAACAATCTACACAAATGCCAAGTTACAAGCAAGCTGTAAATAGGCACTGAAATATTCAATGGAAAAAGTGTTAATGTGTTTATGTGAAAAGGTACTTTTCACACTGGGCATGGTTACTTTAAAACCAAATCTGCCCTGACCATTGACATGGCTCCTATTGAATAAAAGAAGAAGATATATTTGAGATATTTCTATTTTGATCTGAAGTTCTTTTATCGATATTTTACCAAGGTTGGAAAAAGTTTTCAACTGGCGAGTTATTGACTCACTGCAGATTTTCTTCCCGGCTGCAGAACTGAAATGTCTGTTATAGACAGCTGAAGTCAGCATTGGATACTGTTGGTGTACCCCAAGGATCTGATGTGGATCCATGTCCTTTGTTAATATCCCCAGGTCTTGTAAAATAGAAATATATAATTGCTTGATGCTGAGGATTTGCAAAAGTGATTGCCTGAACAGACATTCATACACACTGCATGACAGTAAATCTGAGTTACTGTTTTGGATTGGGTCAATGACATTTCCAGAAGCTTGTTTTACAATCACCTGTCTGTTTGAGCCAGAGGTCTTCAGGCAGGAGCAGTGGCTTTTTGGTTGCCGTAAAGTCCGTTTAAAAACTAATGAAGACTGAATAATGTTCCTCTACACCAGGCTGTGGAACAACCTGCCCAGTTAGATCCCATTTGGACATGACTGGCTTGGTTCTTGTAGTAGAAAGTCAATATCAAGCTTTAAAGACAGGTACATTTTGCAGTGTGTTTTTTTTCCGAAGGAATCTTGGAGGCATGGTTCCCACTTTTCCATCCCTTCTTCACGTCAACTCAACCATAGTTGCCAACATGTTGATTGACAGTTATAAAACCATAATCATAAACCAACTAACATCATTGTCGATACATTTGATATGCAGTTTGAAGTCCTCATATCACTGTGTATTCCAGTGTGTGTCAAATGCTCTTTGCACTTAGGTAACTACAACATGCTGTGTGAAACACAAGCTAGAGATATTCCCACAACACTGCTGATTCAGTCGAAGCTTAAGCTGTCGCCATGATGGAAAAAGGCGCCTGTTACCTGAAATGACTGTGAGGGGATGTTGGTTATGCAATCTGGCTCTGCATAGCAACTCATTGGCCAAAGCAGTATTCGTGCTGAAATGCTCGTTGTATCCTGGCATTGTTGATACGATGAAGCTGATGCACATTCGAGGCAAGACACATCTTGTCCGGTTTGTTTTTGACAGTCTATAAAAGGAACTGTTTATTTGCTTTAGATACTGTTTGTTCAGATAGCCATCACTGCATCGTTTTTAAATGATATCTTATTTACATTTTTTGCTGCAGTAAGTCATACCCGTATTCTACCCAAATTAGGACGAATGTTTTTTTGAAAATGGGAAAACACGCTTAAAATAGGCACTAGACTCCTTTAGCCTGTGTAAGGTTCAATGTGACAGACGTGCCAGGGTTTTATTAACAGGGTTAATAAACAGTAAAAAGCATTTAGGAGGGTTACTTCATTTTTATATCTGTTACTTATTCGGTCACTTTTTGAAACTCACAAACCAGCGCAGGTCATTGTAGGAACAGTGGAAGAGTAACACAGGTTTGAAGGAGTTTGATTTGGTTTCTTTTGTGAGTTTTTACATGATTTAGTTTGATGAAATGACTGATTTTGTTCAAGGAATCTGGTCGTTTTCATAATAAATTGTATGTTTTAGACTCTATACATTTGAATAATTCTCCAAAACTGTGTTTATTGTATTTATTATATCTTCATTTCAACATGTGTCATGGGCACTGTACTGTAAAATGTCCCCAAAAAATTGCAGGCCACCTGTGTGTCATATTTTCATCACTACTGATCACAGCTGGAGCCGAAAAGTACCTGTGACTTCATAAGTGATTTGTCCCGGGAATGAATGCTGATTGTAACCTTTCCCACCGAAGAGAAAAGGCCAGATGTTAGTGGGAGTTAGAGGGCTTTTTTGTCCAGTGGGAAAGGGGCTTGAGTCGTGTCGTCATTTCTGGAATTTTTTGAATGCTTAAATGGATGCATGCAGCTATAAAGATGTTAGGAATATTCTTGTTCCATAACTTTCATTTTGGCTCAGGGACTTAGGTTGGACATGCGCCGATTTGCATATTCATCACCTCAAGTAAGCATTTTGCAGAAATACCAGGCATGAGTTAATGTGTTAAGTGTGCAAGGTCTACATCTGGTCCAAAGTGTGGCTCTGGTTGGCCTGAATGATGTGTACTTAAAACTGTAAAGGCAAGCAGGCTTATCCTGTGAGGACAGTCGGTCACTTTGCATTCTGCACCCTTTTTTTCTGTCAGTTTCAATGCATGTGAACTCGTTTTTTATTTTATATTTCCACCTTTTGTTTGTGAGCAGAAAAGGAGCCTCATACCTGCGACCTGTGCCGGTTTGAAATACAGAACACTTGGTGCTCTGCACTTTCACAATCAATTGTTTGCTATGGCAACCCGGTGAAAGGGTAATAACTTCAAACGCAATCGTCTAGGAATGTACCACTCTTTGTTTGTTGAGAAGTTACTCAGTAAAGGATGTCTGTTTTGTGGCCACCTTGGCTCAGAGAACTGATATCATACAGATTATCTTACTACATAGCAAATGTTAATAAGGCTGAGTGTAAGCTATCGATATAAAAGGGCTGGATGACCTCATGTAAAGCAACCTTTAGCATGTTTTTTCAAACCTTAAACGCCGGGTCTTCAATTACAGGGTCAACAAAGACCGACTTCCTCCACATAGCTGGGCCATCATTCCAATCCCTCAAAGAAGTTGTTTACTTTTGGAAAAGATAACTAACCCACTGCTTTTATGGGTGTTGTGTTGACGCTGGAAACGTACACTTCATACTTTTAATATACGGCTAAAAAGGTGCTCCCATATTCCTGTATGTCTGCCTAGCTCATTGCTAACTGAGCTTGTTGAGTGATGGATGCTTGGCTGTAAAATGTTTGGGGAATTTAAACATTAGTCGTGAGCAGGGAGGGCATTTCGGGAGTGGGTGGGGAGGGTCATTGTTAGGCCCCTATAACAATATCTCTTCAAATTCGGACCATGTGTGACATTAAGTACACATGAAATAAAGAGCATTGGGCAGACCTGAAAGCACAATATTTACAGTGAACTAATTGTGTCTGAGCTGACATGTTCTGGGAGCACTCAACCATTTGATGAAATAATCTTGTTTGCCATGTTGAGTCAAATGAAAGATTGACATCTCTGTGCCGTAAGTACAGAAATAGATGCAGGACTGCTAAATATAGACTGCTTTGGGGTTTGAAAGGCATATTTTCTCAGATCTGACAGTCTAAATAACTGCTTCTTCCAGCTTCTACACTTTGTGCTAAGTTAGGCTAAATTTATCCTCTACCTTTCCCTGTGACGCATGGATGAAATCGTTTCTGGGCAATAAGTATATGTCCAAAACTGTCACATAGATCCTTCAGGAATATAAAAAGGGAAAGCTCAAGCCAATCGGAATTACTTGCTGGCTAGGGGATAATGTACCACTAGCTGTATGCAAAGTGTTCCCATTTTCCACACTTGCCTACCTTAGCGTATTTCATCATTTTGCCTACTGTGTGTCAGTTTCCCCTGAGTCTCTCAGAGTGCCCTGACCAGCAGAGAGAGCAAACTTCTCGCCAAAATATTCCCGCCAAAACTAGAGCCACATCAGCCACACGGGCCTTTTTCCCACCTGTCACTGTGCGGAGAGTCTCCCAGCGAGTCGAAAGAGTCTCCGTACGGCAGGCCCGTCCGATGGGGGTCAGAGTAACCACAGTGAGCAGCGCGTCGGGCCCGTGCCTCCATGCAGGCAGGACTGCTGCATTTACTGGTCCCCACGGATGATGACATCATTCCCGGCGAGTCGGAGAGGATGCTGTCAGAATGTTCCAGGCTCCATGTCCGTTCCTCATGTCTGACAAATAAGAAAAGTGTTAACACTCACACTCCCCAGCGTGATCCTTTTCTTCTATCCTTTTTTTTGCTGTTGTATTTTTGACAACCAATTCCCCCGTTTCCAGAGCCATTTCCCCGATTAAAGGAATTTGACAATATGAATGCTTGATGCTTGCTCACCTGTGAGTTGATGAATGGGCTCGTGTGGAAGAGTTGTGAGATCTGGAAGAGTTATGGCTGGCAGGGAACGATCCCTCTGTTGCAGGTCGTATGACTCGTTCAGTTGCAGGGACATTCTTTGATATGTACTGTGTCGGGAAAAAATGGATTTGGCAGATGGAAAAATGTAAGAGGGGGGGGGGGGGGGAGACAATCTTTGATTATATAACCAAGCATTAAACCATTTGGTGTACATCTGTGTGCCTTTACTTTAATACGTTAGGAATCCTTTCAGAAACTCACATCTACCATCGGGATTTCCTCTGGGCCTGGTCCGGGGTGATTGGGTCCGTTAGCAAGGTTACGATTGGGATGTTCTGGACACATATTTTGTCGCAGATGATTGTGCATCTTCTTTCTTTGTTTCCTGTTGAGCAAATATTGGTCAATTTCTCTCTTGTTATCAATATACTAAAGTAGTGTTAAACCCAGAGAATGTTATCCATAAAAAAAGTCTTCATTTTTAAAATAATAAACATTAGTCTTCTGTAACTTGTAATACATGGTGGTGAAAGGAAAGGACACATGAATGATCCTTTAATCAGCAGGACTTACTTGGTTTTACAGTAGGCAACCACACACACGATGCCCACCACCAACAGCGCCACACAGATACCCGTGATTGTCAGGACTCTTTTCTGGTAGAGTTCCTCTGCCTCTGTCAATATCACAACAAGAGAGAAAATATGAGTGGAAAAAAGTTGTAGGTTCACCACTTTTTCACTGTAGATCCACATTTCTTTACTTTTTTCACAGACTAAATCCTGAGCAGTATGAAGCTTCACCTTCCCTTCCCTGACGACTCACTTCGCAGTGAAACCTTTCCTCGCACATAATCACAAATACAACAGATGCTGTTGCCGCCTGCGCTGCAGTAAGGCGGCGTAGGTGGGGGCAGGGCGCAGCAAGAGTTGGACTGATCGACTAAGCAGCTGTATCCTCTAAAAATCCAAGTAATTTCGAATTGTACAGTATATGATACTTTAATGGTTCGGGCCCTTAATGGATGACCAGCGGAACCTGCAGACTGTGCAGTATAGCAGCGATGCACAAGTGATTTGGAAATGTTTTGACATGATCTTAAACAACAGCTGCATTCACTTATGGAAGTCTTCATCTGCTCAGGGATTCAGTACAATTACGAGATCTTATTTTACGGTTATTCATCAAACACATTCATTTAGAAATTAAATATCATTAACTATACATAACCAGAAGAATTTAGACTTGAATTCGGCTTTTCCAGAGAAGAGCTTGTGTGAGGTTGTGGTAGATCTGGAGGAAATGACAGAGCTAAGAGGTGATGTGGTTCCTGATAAATAATGTAATACAAATAAACAAATGTGTAAAACTGAAGCAGATGATTTACACCACCATATCAATTGGTTTCAAGTTTCTAAAGCACAAATACATATTAATCATAAGTGATCTTGGTGCAGGTCCAGTTCCTATATGTGTTATTTTGTAATCTGTGAAAAAATGCCTTCAGCGTTCATTCTACAACCCTCAACCAGTGAAGCACTTTTCTGGAAAAGTTAAACAAGAGCTAACAACAAAGGAGGATTAAAATAGCGGCAGATAGAAGAAAATCATGAATATGGGTTCTAAACATAGCGTTGCATGCTCACATCACAGCATCCTCACTTTAAACCAGTTACACAGGTATTATAAGACATACTTCAAAAGTTACATTTCAGCTATGCTAACGACGTGGTGATGCAGGAAACATGGACAGAACACATAAACAAAAGTAAAGGGGTGGCATATCAAAGGAGACAGACACACACTAGAGATATGAGACTAAAAGGATTGGAAAAATGAAGGTGAAGATTGAGGAGAGACACCTGGTAGCTACAAACATGATACACCATGCTTATTTGAGAAGGAATGAGAAAACTAAAATCAGTCCAAAAAAAGCAAAGAATGCTACTGAGGTGGAGACACAGTTAATGGTGTTACATTTCCATTGCACATGTATGAGGGTTGCGAGTGATGACATCCATGTTAATGAGGATTGATGGAGGATCGGATGCGTCGGGTTTGTCATTAAAATGAGTAATGGTACGATGGAGAGATTTGATTGGTTAATCGAGGGACGGTCTGATTAACAGACCACACCACAGACAGGAACAAGTCAAAACGAAGGACACCTATTTAGTAGTTATGCTAGGGCAGAGAGTCAAAATGGATTTTTCCATACCCATAAATTCAATCCCAAGATGCTCTGCCATTGCAGAGGGTTGACAGGTGAAGAGAAACACAAAGAAACAAAATACCAGGTTTACAAAGTGACACCTCCTAACACACAGTGGAGAACACAAAAATATGCATTACGGCAACTGAGACAACACACACTTTGTCAGTAATTGTCAGCATGACATGGTCAGTAACGTCAAAGACGGGAACACACGGCATGCAACACAAACGACAAACCACACTCCACAGAAACTACCACTTAATCATTAGCTGATTTGATTGTTATCTGAATACATTCTAATCAGAATACACAATTTGCTGTATGTCTCAACACAGTCTGATTCTCCCTTTTTTTCCGTGTGTGTTTCAAGGCTTGCGGAGTTATATTTGATAACATAACGGAACAAAATCTCCTAATGGGATTTGGAAAAATTAGGCGCACAGTCACTCTCATTACTGCTCTCGGGGGAAAATATGCGTCACCTGCTGAGATTACCTGGGCTTTCAGTTTTCTGCTTTCTAAAAAACGCTACACTGTCATTTCCTGAACACACCCATCGCATGAACAGGCAGGTAAAAAGGAGTGTATCTGTACAGTGTCGGAGTAATTGCTCTGAATAAGAAGAATTATAGCTGGACTTTATACTATATGGCACAGAGAGGCCTTGGGGAGGCTGCACCAACCAGCTGAGTCCATATCTCTGGCAGCTTTTCTTGCTTTACTTGGGTTGAAGCTAATCCCAGCTGTGCTTATGACAACATGCTCTTGTAAAGCCAAGCCCTTATGGCTGAGGAGCAGAAGCCATCCTCCTTCTCTGTGGTATCTCCTGGGGATGGGAGGCGCCCTCCAGGAGGCGGGTCTTTAAATACGGAGTGCGTGTGTGTGTGTGTGTGTGTGTGTGTGTGTGTGTGTGTGTGTGTGTGTGTGTGTGTGTGTGTACATGTGCCTTCTTTAAAACTGTGATTTATTCTTGTAATTGCGAGTTAGAAACATGAAATATGTGCGAGGCCATTAATGATTGCTACTTTCCAAAAAAAACAAAAGTCCCTTTACAGGCTACATCCATCACGTCTGAAAGGGGCTTTCATGAATCTGATAACTGTTTATATTAAGTTTTAAACCCATCAAGTTAATATCCTTAGCCAAACAATGATATTAAATCATACGATGTGACTGAGGGGAGGCTTAATCTTTTATATTTTTAAATAAAATCAATTACGATGGGATGCAAAAAACATACAAGCGTACAGATAGCCAGGTCATTGATTTGAAAAGTAAAGCAAGTAATCAAAGCCTGGTTTGTGTTCATGTAGCTGCATGAGAGCTGGAAATAAACGCTGTCCTTGATGCACTTGCACAGCTGCGTCGAAGTTAGACAGAATGCAGAAAACAGTGTAGGAAAAAGAGCTCCCACACACCACTGTCTGCTCTGCCAAAAAAACAAGTAATTTCAGCACAGTGCATTTCGACTTAATGCGAGATGAAATTACTTGTAGTTAAGAGGGTTTATTCGCATTGTTCTCCGAGCCAACATACAACAAACACTGTGTGTAAGCTCTGCGAGTCAGACTGCGGGGATGAGGCTCTGATCAGGCAAAAGCAGATGCAGTTAGTTATTTCACTCTTATGTTACACTGAATTGCAACCACATGGGCCTGCAAAGACATGACACTGACAAATATGCAGTAAAATACCAGAAGATTATTTGCTATAATCTAACATGAATAATGGGCGTTGTATTTTAATTCTATGGTATTACCTTAAACTATCTTGCTCATGTTTTCAACATCAAAAACAGTCGTTTATCTTAGCTTCACATGAGACACTTTCAAGTAATCAACCAACAGGTTATAGTGGATGTTTCTTTAATCAAAAGACCTCAAGGGCGGAATCTATCAAGCCGTATTTCTCTAGAAATCTAGCCATGATTTAATTTAGCAGGGATGGATTTGTTTTCTGATGTTGCCGTGTGGAGTGGTGAGATGTTTGCTTCCCTTACCCCAGGCAAAGTTGTTTGACACGGCACTGTAGTGCAGCCGGTGAACTCTTTGCTGAGGACAGCTGCTGTGAGAGCACCATTTTGTTGCGCTTTTTCTGAAGCAACAAACACAACTGGCTGATTGTAGTGCGGAGGTAACCGTGTTTACTAGAGTCTGAGTCTTGAGCAAGTCATGATTTCTGATTTGAAGTGAAAGAAATGCCTGTATGTTCTACTTAAAGCTAAGACAAAACTAACATTCTAATATGTGCTGTGAATGATTGGACTTTTGGTAAATCCCCTTATATGTTTGAGATTAGAATCAAACTACTCAGGAAAAACACAAGTGGAATGTTTTCATGTTGGCTCTCGTTCAATGTACAGACCTTTGGATGCACATATTAAAGTGTCACACTTACACATCCTACATTACATATCTTGTTGGCCCTTGACAAACATTTCCTTATGGGTTAAGTCAGTGCACCTCAATACAGATTGAATCATTTGTCATGCCTTAGTTAATGCTAATTGTTTCTCCATCCATCCACTCTAATTCGATCATACATGTTTGTGTTTGCCACTGATTGCACAAACAAGCAGCATTAGTGAGCGAGATCAAGGTTTTAGTCATTGTTTTGCCATTAGACTGTGTTGTTACATGCAGCTGACTTTGTGCAAATCCACAAAGCATCTGAGTTATGCCGCCTACTTGTTGCTATCAAACGTACTCAATCGGCTCGCATCCTGAAGAACGCGCATGCAGCACACTGCGAGTTAAAGGGCACGCACTATCACATGCAGACCAAACACAATAACAGACTACTAAACTCTGCCAGCTTGTGAATGAGTCATCGCAGGAGGCACTGAGACATCTATTAGGTAATAATAACAGGAAATGAATGCAATCTCTCTACACCCAGCATGCACGCATGACACGAGGACAGTCTGACAGAGTGACAGAAGAGGAAATTGACATACGGTAGAAACTGGCCATAACGTAGGTTTGACAGCGATCACCAGTAAAGTCATTTGGACACCTGATGGAAAGAAACAAAGCCACAAAAAGAGAGGGAGGAGGAGGAGGGTGGTAGGTGAGTGAGGAAGAGAAAGACAACAGAAAGAGGGAGAGTGAAAAGTATGTGTAAGAGAAGAGTGAAGGGGGATAGGGAGGGAGGGAGAGGGAGAAAAAGAGAGAATTAGAACAACAGCAAAACTACAGACAGCAGAAGCAGAGTGTTCCCATGGACGACACCACCGTGTGCATGGTGTAATGCGCAGCTCATTGCGTGTTGACCTGAGGAAGAGAAAGAGGAGGAGAAAGAGGAAGAGCACTTTTGGGCAGCAGGAGTCCAGAGGTAATCCAGTGACAACTGTGTCTCTGTTCTCAGCTGCTCATATCAAGTGGACATACTTTCTGTAGGCTTGGGCATAATCAACCGCAGCGGCTCAGTCTGTAAGCACCGTGGGCCGAAGTATCCGTCCGGACATCTGGGAAGGAGCAGACAAGTGTTATGAAGAGGAAAAACACAAGAAGTGAGGTGCACTGTAAATACCGGGGGGTCGAAATCCTTTCAGGCGTATGGTTGAATTTCCCTGTGAAGCCACGTGGATAAAGCACAAAAAGTGAAAAAGAAGGAGCACTTCCAAAGCTGACTGGAATTCCCATGAAAAATGCTATTACTATTATTCCTTTAAAGAGGCCTTATTATGCTTTGGGGGTTTTCCCTTTCCTGTAGTGTGTTGTACAGGATGTTGTGCATGTCAATGGTCTGCAAAGGCTAATATTCCCAAGTTCCCTACAGAAGGCGTTTCTCTCCCACACACTCCCCCCCCCCCCCTTTTTATATAAAGATCATATTTGGGCTTCAGAGGCTAAAAACAAAGTGGAATGTATCTGGGGATGAACCATTCTGCTTTCCAGCTGATCAATAAATCAGTCATAGGAAGCCAAAAGTGGGTCAAAGTGACTCTCCTCCTGGTGCCTGTCGTGAGCTGGAATGTGTTTATTACCTCCCAAATGTGACAGTTTTATAACCATAAAAGACAGGGAGGAAAAGTAATCAAATGAAGGGAAAGAATATCCTGTATTTCCAGTTCTAAAAAGAGAGTATGGAGATGTTATCACCTGGAAACATGACTGGACAACTCTCTTCATTGTTTGAAACATTGATCAAGTTCTTTGACACGTAGCTTCATACTTTTGCAACCGCAGACAAACTGCAGTATCATCAGCATCAAGTGAGTGAAGACAAACCCTATCTCCTCATTACAAGCCCATTAGGATGAGCGGCTGGTCTTTTAGGGTGCACCAGCATTCCACTCACAGTCACAACTAGACCACCACCAGTCCAACAAAGGTCATTGCTCTGGATTTACTGGTGTCACACAATGCCTCCCAGGAGCACCATAACATTCAGCATTAAATTACTCATCCTGAGCGATGGTGTTTAACGGGGGGATAGCACCACCTAGACCTAGGAAACTTGGCTGGAAGATGAAAGAAATAAACTGTCACTGCGTAATTTAAAAATCAGGTGAGCGTGCAAATGTCCGTGCCGGTGCAGCTGCAAACTCTATTAGCGCTCGTTTTAACTTTGGTATAAAATAAATCACTGTCATTATTTATTATTCTTTGATGAAAAATAAACATTTAGGAGGAACACGTTTTTCCATATGGTGGAGGCATGAAGCGTGGGGAATTGTACTTATATTCTACATATAACCAGTATATATACACATGTATATACTGCACTTATATCCCACAGAGAGGTGAAGCTTTTTGGTAAATGAATTCCCTTAAAAGAGGAATACTGATATACCTCTATACATTTTAACAAGGCTGAAACCATTGTTTCTCCATGATTAGTCATTTGACGGAACATTCATATGCATCTTTGTTGAGAATCTAGCTTCTCTGGTGTGCAAATGAATGCTTTTCTCTGTTTTACATCATTGTGAACTGAATATCTTCAGTTTTGGACTCTATCAGTTTTCAATTTTTTTTACCAACTATTTTTAAAACGCTTGCAAAAAAATATTTATTACCTTGTCTTTATCCAACTAAATGTAAATCAAACCTTCTGAAAGTCCTGCAAAGCCCATAAAAATGGCAAATGCTTTATTTATGAACAATATGTCAAAGAGGCTACGTTTGTTGTCTTTAAGTTAATTTATGTGAAGAAAATCATCAGAAAAATGATGTTTACATTAGTGAGTTACTTACTGTGGGTCATTTATTAACTTTACGTCTGCCCAAAACAAAGTTTATCCTTCAGAGTGAAGGAGCAGGGCATTAAAGTAGGGCTAGCTGTCTGCAGGACTTGTTTAGCCAGTGAGTAATATCCACTGAAGCCTGGCCTATATTGAATGAGATGGCTGGGGGGCAACAAATCCCTGCAGGCCTTCACTGCATTATCCAACTTTTCTGGACCCATGCCCCGGCTGTGAGTGAATTAGCTGCAGCAATTGAGTTATTGCTGCCTCCAATTTGTACACAGCGTATTGAACGGCTGTTGCAGCCATGTCCTCGTTGCTTGTCGAGCATTCTTCCTCGGGCCAACTGGGCAGAGAAGCATTGCCAATGTTTCAGCTCTATTTCAAACCAGACAGAGGGCTAATGCTATATGACATATGGCCCACATGCAACATAGTGTTTGACAACCATGGCAAGACATATGTGCATATTTTGTGCTGTTACTATTAAGTTTACCTTGACTAAAGGAGCTGCGAGATGTCAGAATTAGTGTTTTCATCCCAAAATGAAAAACAGCCATCATTACAATTTGGGAATTAGTAAGCATAATTAGGGATTCAAAAATAAAAACATTATCAAAACGGTGAATCCTTCTGATCTCATTGCATTTCTACTCCTAAAAACTTTGTCCGTGTCCTGAAAAGGGAGAAAAACAACTTATTTTAAATGACTCCTGAACATCGTGTTGAATAATGTTCCTTGACCTTTTGTCCAACTCAACTAAAATGTGTTTCTGAAAGCAAAAAAAAAGGTTGTTTCCGAGCTAATGTCAATGAGTGTTCTTCCTGAAAAAGCTGAGATACATGGTTCCCCCCCCGCACACTTTACACACAGGTCTTGATCTCTTCTGCCAAGGACCTCAAATGTAAGCAAGGATTCTATTTACCTCACTGGGGGCCTCTAACAGGCATAAATATTTGCTCACTACTAAACCAGTGACTCATGACATTATGAAAAGGCTTTTAATGTGCAGCCCTCCTGTACACTAAACATGACATAAAAGGATGAGCACACAGCCGCCTCACTCCATTATTAGTGTTAAAATACACAACAGGTGGGTAGTTAGGAAGACTGGCAGCCTTTTCCTGTGATGTGTTGCTGCTGCTGCTGCTGCTGCTGCTGCTGCTGCTGCTGCTGAAAGGAAAGCATAAATCAAGTGCTATCAGGGAAATAAACTGCAGGATTAAAAACATGTAGAGTTAGAAAAATTACATCATGAAAAGTGATTTGAATCTTATGCGAAAGACATATTATTACGATTACAAATAAATGTGTTTCTTCAAGGTGAATGGGGAAAAATAAGAAGATAACTCACTTGCAGGCGAGCTTATCTATACCATGTATGAAGTAACATTGGCCGCCATTCACACAGTAGGCTTTCTCTGTGTCGTTGCAGTTTCTGGCGTGGCCTGAGCCTGGAGGTTGCGTTGTGGTTACTGAGAAAAAAAAGAAGAAGAAAAAAAAACACGTTGGGTCAATTTCACTCATCATGATGATTTGGACATAAAACGGTATCATGATCACACATTATTATTTAGTATTCCAAGTTTTACTCATATGATACACTTGTATATCCACGAGAACTCTTAGTCTCCCATCGACAAATGTAATTGTGCCTCTAAGCAGTGTTGACACTATCTCAAGAAGTTCTATGAGCAAAGATAAATATTTCCCTGACACAGCGTAGGAGTTGTTTACGTGTTGACTCAGGTCCTTTGAACGGTCCAAAAAAGTAATGTATCTGCACTTAATCCCCCTGATTGAATAGATATAATATGTTTGGGATGAAGCCTGCTTATCGGGACGAAAATAGGGACGTTTGAAGGAAGGGGAGTGCTGAGAGAGGTGGCAGGATGGGGCTTGAGGAAGGAGGAGTGTCAGATGCTGACACGTGATTGTAACCGTGTCACCTGCTGTCTGACGCTCTTAGCACCTTTGCAGAATGTGACAGTTTGTTGGTGGAAACACAGACGTTTCCGATTGGAAAGACCTTTACAACACCAGCAGCCTGAATGTTGTGACAAGAAATTGCATTTTACTCAGCTGGGCCACTTGCTCTGACGTAAAATAGGCTGTATGCCAACAGAACAAGAATTCACAACTCACATTTTGTACCAGAGTTGAGGAAGTCAGTTTGACTCTTGCCTCTGGTGCAAAAAGTGAGTCTTTTCAAAAGCACAAGCCTGGATTAGCTAAAACAACAGGGGTGCCTTGATAGTCAGCATAACAAAGCAAAAATAATTGATTTATCCAAAATAGGATATCTACTTCCTTTCTGTGGTAATTATGGCATGTATTCAGGTTCTCATGTTCTGGCAGACATACAGGTTTCCCTTTGCAAAAACCCTCCCAACAACAAACTGAGTCATAAATCTGAAGAGACATGCTGATATAACTTAATTAAAATGTGACTTTCATTAATGCTATTAAAAAGGATGTTATTTTTGTACTTTAGGCAAAAGCTGTCATGTTGTTGCTGTTACAAATTTCCCTCTATAGAGGATTTAATGTTTCCAACATAACACATCAAGCATCCCCTGACACTTCAAATAGTTTCCAAAAACCTTTCCAGGTCTACCAGTTAATCAGAACTACCTCATCGTCACACCTGACCTCTCACTCGGAGTGCTGGCGTGTAAAACGCATCGTAAAAAAAGATCAGACAAAGCTGTCGGGAGGAGGGATCCTGCAAAGACTGTAAAAAACCTCCTACGCTCAATATAGAAGCCTTGTGCAGTCTTCAACTGTAAAACACCCAACACAAAAGGTGGCGAAACAAGCTGCGTGGATCTCTATCTGGGGCAGCGGCCCAACCCAGAATGCACTGTTGGAAGGGAGGGGAAGGTCCTGGACAGATCATTAGTGATCTGCAGGGGCGGGCGAACACATAGACAAGCATGCTGCTCGCACATAATCTCCAGTCCACCTGGTTTACATGTGGGTGGACTGCGGGTGGAAAACGGACGACCCGGAGAAAACCCACACAGGGAGGTGGAGAACATGTAAACTTCACACAGAAAGGATCAAGGCTGATATTTGAACCTTGGCACGTTTATTTGGCTACCGGTCATACCGAATGTGCTTCACTGTACTCAGAGTCTTCTGTATTCTGGCACTTTAACTCTAGATATATTGTAATCAACCACAGACTGCTTTTGTCGGTTTTATGGTCACTACTACTGTATGTAACATTTCTTAAAATCATTACATATTCAACCGACCACCAGCTGTAGTCGGTCAGATTTGCATGAAATTTGGGATTCAAAGAATTCATTGAAGTACAATGCTTTCATTCAGAGGTATTAACGTCTTTTACCGGCTATATTTTTCTGACCCACAAGCAGGGTTTCTGAAAATTCAATGTCCACGGGATAAGTCTTTGTATACAAGACATCTGCAAGCATTATTGGTTATATTTCTCAAGCTTATTTGTATGAGGACATGTGTGCCTGCACATTTATAAAGGAGACAGATTTACATTGTAAGAACAACTTTGTAATACTCCAACAACTCCAGCACCAGACTTCTTTTGAGTTGCAATCCCGCTGAACGGTCGCGGGTGGAGAGCTCTTGAGGGGATCCACTTTCTTTCAAAGACAGGATATATTCCAAGTATCTGTACCCACTTATTTGTAACATTTCTCAACTGAATTCTCAGAAAACCACAATGAAGAAATGAAGGCTTTCAAATCTGACTGACGAGCTCCCAGGATCAGTCCCTGAATGGTCTTGCTGAAAAACCACAACCTCAGATAAATGAGCATTATTTATCACGTTTATGTAAAACATGCTTTACGTTTGCTTCCCCACAACTAAGATACATTCAACTAACTGCTACAACTAGCTTTTCAGCGGCGTGTAACCTAATAAAGTAATAAACGATAAATATAGAGAAACATTTTTGGCCTGCAGGCTTTAACTGATATCCAATCTATGACACTGCACAGGCCACATCCAAAATGTCTTCTTCTCTGCCATACTCCTTCCTTTAGTAAGTGTTCTCCAAATACTGCAGATACACTGGATTATCGCAGAGAAGTAAGGAGAAGCTTTTCAGCACAAAAAAACTAATCCTGGAAATGCTCAATCACACAGCATTTATAAATTGATGACAACATTATTTATTACAACTTGCTCGAAAGCGTACGGGGCCTGGAACAAAACTCTAATCCGTAATATGGCCTGTGTGAACCTTTATTGAGTGGTCACTGAAAACTTCAAAGAACCAGGAACTATCAACAGGTAGAGATTTAACAATTCACATTATTATGTCAGGTTTTAAGAAGGGCTACTTTGAGCGGGGAAACTGATGCCCCAGACAGCTATAAATCACATGTGCACCTTCTTCAGGTTTTACAATAACCTTGTAAAGCTTGACAATATTACCGTAGGTGACAAACTGCTGAGGAGTGGTAGAATGTAAAGAAGCCATGGACTTTCTGTACGAGGGTCTGTGGTTAATGGTTATTTCTGGGCAATGAATTGCTTTTGTTTCCCTACACAAACCCACATGACGGCCTGCCACACTTATATTTGATAATTAAATG
The DNA here is from genome assembly GCF_036324505.1 of Eleginops maclovinus. Taxonomy (NCBI): domain Eukaryota; kingdom Metazoa; phylum Chordata; class Actinopteri; order Perciformes; family Eleginopidae; genus Eleginops; species Eleginops maclovinus. Next base: position 5,357,646 of record NC_086359.1, read on the forward strand.
ATGCATTATCCAAGGGCCAGGTTCATATATGATGTTCCAGATCAAACCACATCATTAGAAGATGGACCGAACCGCCACAGATATCGCTGGTAGTAGTTATCTCACTTATTGTAAAAGCCCTACAAGGAGAGGTCCATACGCAGCGTGCTCTCAGGGACAAAACAGTGTTTTCTGGTTCAGCCAATACTGTGTTTACTCGGGCTGCACTACATGTTTACTCGAGGTTAAAACTAATGACAAGTCCTGAAATGTATTGACATAATCAGAGATAAAAAAAATACAAACAAGCGAGCAGCATCCCGTGCAGCAGCGGGAGGATTTAAATGTATATTTAAATTATTGCACTGGTGTGGTTGTAAAACTAAACCTTTTGCAGGACTTTGTGGGAATACATTTCCTCCATAAATGAAACTGTCTCAATTTTAATACATCTTATACTTTAGACAACCGTTATCAGGGAAAATAGCATGCCTTGCAATGGTTGTTTTTGTGTTTACACGACCATATCTAGGACAATTTTGTTGTTTCAGTCGTGACCCGGGTCACACATACATAACCAAAGAGCTCTGAAAGAGTCTTTGAATGTTTGTGCTCTGTCGAAAGTGTTTTCATGTGAATAATGTTGACCGTATAACTGAAGATGGACTAATTTGTAGTCAACATATTGAGTCTGCTGTGAACGGACCACAGCGATTTCTACTGACAGTTGCTATATTAACATGTGGAGTGAATGCTGCGCGTGTTCATCATTTCCCTGTAGCGCAGCTGTTCAGCCGGGTGCGAGTGGCATGTGTCTAATAAAGAAAGTACATTGCAGTGTCATGCATCACTACATTGGTTCAAAACCTGTTAAAAGCTTTTGTAATTCAATCCATTGTTTTACGAACCAATCAAGCTACACATTCTTTCACTTGACAATCCTCTGCTCCAGCTGCTCAACTCCTGTCAAATGGAGGATGTTTTCTCTCTAAAGGTGATGATTAAAGCAATGGCGTGCAGCGCTATTAACAGAAATAGCTTATTTAAAAATGAACAATTTTGTTCTAACTCCCCTTTTTAGTCTTTTATTGGCTGTCTCCCTCTTTCAAGAGACAGCCCTTTTATCTACATCCGTCCCCAAGAGGCCAGGCAGTAATGGTGAGGCTAAAAATGGTAGATAAAAGAGAGACCTTTGCCTGATCATCTGGATGTGTTGTACTCATCTTGCATTATAGTGCGAATGGATTCAATCATAGCGAGCGGATTCGAGTCATGGCCAGAATGACATCAAACTCCATTAAAATCTTTACATGTAACAGAGAATCCATAAATATCAAGCAGCACAATTCCCCACCCCACAAAGGGGATCAGAGTTCAGGTGTATTCGTCAGGGTTAGCTCCGCTTTCCTGGCTGGATGTGGGAGACAAATTCCTCTAACCCGCAGAGGAGATCAACCGCTGTGATAAACAGACTACATTTATCCGCACTTATGTGGCCAGGGTTTAGTTAAGTTTGCTTGGGTTTTTTTGAACCTCGGGTTTCAACTTTCCTCGGCAATATAGCCCAGGGGCTGAATCTGAGTTGGAGTTGAAGAGGGCTTTCCTCTAGGTTAGCGAGAGCCACAGTGTTTAGCCATCAGCCCTGGCCACTGACTTTGATTAATCCTTCATGGCCCAAGAACTGAAAAGAAAAGCTGGGGGTGCAGGCGGGACCATCTGGAAACCTTCATAAACATGCCTGTCTTTCCACGCTCTCCAAAGGATTCTAGGAAAATCGTAAAAATGAAAAAAAGAGGTCCCTATTGCACAGTTTTTTTTTTCCTCTTGAGGCACCCTGTGCATATGCAGCAAACAGCAAAGCGCCACACTCAATCCCAGCCCTGCAGTGCACCTCTCAACCCAGCCCCAAACGCTGCAATGTGTAACGAAATACATTCTCAATTGGCCTGTCTACGGTGCAGAGTTTCTACACAGGTCCCCCTAATTTATGACAAATGTTGATCATTTACCGCAGCTTGGCTTAATCTTTTTCACTTCTGCACCACAATTGACCAGAAAGCCCATCGCTGAAGCACGAGACAGAACCTGATTCTGCTCAGGAAGAAAGCCAAAGGTAGTTATTCTACCAGCGGTGGATCGGTTCCATCTGGACTTTGTTACGTCTTTGTGTTTTCACTCTTAAAAGCAATGTTATCAGGATAAAACGTTTAAAGTATGTAGCCTATTTAGGAGTTTGTAAGTGAGTGGGAACAGTGTGCAGACCTGGTGAGTCTTTGCCAGTTTTACATAGCTGCAGCTTATTGAGGAAGATGAAGGGACGCGAAGGCCCAAAAAGAAAATAAATGCATCCAAAATTAAGATCTGGAATCTGTCAGTCATGTAAATGTTAATTATATTACAAATGCATCCTACTTTCTCAGGCAGCAGATACACGCCAAACTCTTTTAGTTACACAAATAATTGACCCTCCTTTAGAATATGAACTAAATAAAGTGACAACAGGTGGCCTTAAACTGAGATACCACACTGCGCCTTTAACTCTTCCTTTTATCGGACAAGGTAAATCATTACAATGCAAACGAGGAGACAAATGTAACTCCTGGCCCAGAAACCTCAAAATATCTGTAGGATGGGAAAGTGATAAATGTCTTAAGGACTGACCCTTCAAGAGTCACATAAAGAGGATGGTATCTGTAATAGCTCTGCCACCCAGTCATGCTTTTCCACATGTCAGTTTTATGTACCAGAAAAAAGCTGGGAGTCCCCCCTCTACTCCCCTCACCTCCCGACTCCCGGCAGGGAATGTCTGACATGTCTCCTGTTACAGCTCGGACCAAGATCTTTTATCTCCATACTTGAGGCTAATTCATATTGCATGCATTCTTGCTACACTTGGTGAACCGCATTCGGTTCCTTTCTGCAATCTGAAAAGACTGCCTGTCCTAGCTGGAATTAATAAATAAGACAAACAGATATGGAAAGAAGTACAAAAGCCCACATTGGTGAGTGTGGTTTTGGTTCAATATGAATCCGTTGACAGCTGGTCTGATGTGGTGAAAGAGGATGTGAACTAGGAGTTAAGATGATGCATGCACGACAGAGACTGCAGGTTTGAGCTGTTTGTAATGTAGGTGGTTTTCTAGCTCTATAGAAAGTGGAGCCGGAGACAAATAATACCAATAACAAAGTGAGATAAATGCCCGGATCTTGTTTGAAGACTAGCATCTGCTACACGGAGGATCTGCTGCGTGTAAAGATCAGCTTTTGTATTTAGGAGAGATTCATTTGATCTTAATTTGTTTAATTGAAAGAGCAAAAGCTAACAATACGCAGTTTTTATATTCAGATTTAGAAAGGCAGCAACATATTTGGAAAGGAGCGCAAGTCCAGACAAATGTAGTCGCATTGAAAGAAAAAAAAAGAAACAACTGAGAAGAAAGGGGAAAGAAGAGATGGATACAGGAGTAATGCCGGGATCTTAAGCTGGAAAATAGTTCAGCGTGCCAAAGCCAACAAAAACAAGCACGCACCTACTTCCACACTTACAGAACACTGAAGGCACACCCAATCAATGCCTATATCTAGCATCTGTGCTCTCAAGCATAGAGTTCAAAACAAAGAGAGATTTCATGTCAAATACCCAAAGAGGAATTAAATGACTATTTACTGTAGGTAGGACGCACGAAAGAACCCATTATGATTGAGAATGCACTTAAAGCTTTTCTTCAATAGAAAATCATCCACAATTCAAACACCTTCAGTAGGAAACAGGAATGTTTAGAAATGAACAAAATGGAGCCTGCCACGAACATTAATCTACCACCCACTCTTCAGCAAGACTGCCACTGCCACAACCAGTGTGTCTTCTTTTATATTCTTGTCTCCTATTACCATTTTTCAGTCACATAGCTGATATGCCTGGTCTTGCCTGCCTCGATCGTCTCTGCACTGAAGGGAAATCAAACAGCAGCCCAGTATGTGATTGCACAACAGCTGCTCACGCATGGCAAAGAAGCAAAGTGCACTCAGGAAGGGCCGGGTATGGTGCGGGTGCTGGTCTGGCCGCTGGTCTGGCCGCTGGCATGGCAGGCACCACGATGTGTGCAGTTGGCAACTAAGTGACACATGGTGTTTTTCTGCGGCACGGTTCCAGACAGGGCTGTTCCTTCCTCCGTCCTTTCGGGAACAGTGTGGCGCTCCTGAGTCTGAGGATGCCTGTTGCTTTCATTTTCCCCCACTCAAACTATTGTTTACTGAATTCTTCTTGTACTTGCATCTGTGTGTGGCCACTGCAGTCACACATGAGCAGCACAAGGTGAGATGAGACAAAGGATAACTACAGAAAACTTTTACTGACACCTTAAAGGAGGGATGTACCCTCGGAAAAACGCGTTTCACCCCGGGAAAAAGGGAGAATTGATAGCATGTTTTCAGTACATGTTTCCAGTTATCCGTCTATAGACCCCTAAAAAAACTGTACTTTTGTCCAAATCCAACTTACGGACAGCAACACTGCTGGTAAAGGTCAGAGGAGCAGATTTGAGACTTGAAGGAGCCATGTTTGAACCTGAGGGCCATGAGGAATAATCTGTAGACATACTCTTCTACTCTGCTATACAAAAAAGAAGACGTCTCCCAGTTCTACGTATTAATATTTGAGGCTTTATCTTTGGGATGTTTGCTCTTCATCAACAGATTCTTCTGGCTGATTTACGATTAGATAAGAAAGACATCTTCATGAAGCCAGCCTGATTTAACACGTCTTCATTTTCTTTACATTAAAACCATATGTAAATGGAATTTGATGAATATTTGTTTTGCTATTCTCTTCTTAAAAATGAAATCCTTCACATACATTGCAGTGTTTCATGCAGGTTAATAAATTAAGTGCATTTGCAGTAATGTCTTGCTGGGATATAGAAAAGAAGAAACAGCCCCGAGAAGATGGTTTGGGAAGGGAAGAAGAGGATGTTTTTTTGGTGTGTGAACTCATGAGAGACAAAGAAAAGGCGAGTTACCTACAAAAAACAAACAAAAAATGTGTTGCAAGAATGTAAAAAATATTGAAGTATCAGAAACTTCTTCTTCCTCACTTTAAAAGGACACAACTTGGAGTGTCCACGTCTCCCCGTTGCCCTTCGTTTTTTACAGCTGGCCCTCATTTCTGAGGAAAGACAGACTTTTGCAACCTTGTACCAGATACTGAAGACATATACCACAACTCCATATTTGGGTCTTGTGCTTACAGCTACAGTAGTGAGCAGCTGCTGGATCCAAAGGTTTCCCCTCCGCTGTTCCCCAAAAGCCAGAAAGCACAAAGTCTGCTTATGTGTGTGTGCCGCAGCCCTCTTCCACTAATGTACACACACCGCCCACACTCGCTGTACGTCCTGACCACGGGCACTAGCACGGCTGTTTGGTCAGGCTTCCGGCCCGCTGTATACTAAAGGATGAGTTCACCGCGAGTGTGATTAAAGTGAGGCCCGCTCCATCCACAGTTCACACCTACACACTCTAAAGGAAATGGCTGCTGACGTACCGCACACAGGAAAGGGTCTTACTCACCCCAACAGACGCGATGGGATGAACACAGTTGCCCAACAAAAGAAAGAAGTGTGATGGAGTAATGGGAGGGTGAGGATGAGAGACAGCTGTGGCCACCAAACTATAGTACTGCACTCCTGAGCTATAAGCAATGGAATGGTAAGTATATGTTCCCCTCGAAAACTTGAAAAAGTACGAAGACACACAGGATCACTCATGACCATTTCTTAAAAAAGCCAAGTAATAGGAGGCGCAGGGATTCTGTTTGATGTATGGGAACAATAGCGTACTCACAGCCGTATTATCATGAGGAACTGCTAATTATTACTGACTAAGAACAAGCAATCCTTTATGACGCTATGATTCATTTCCAGGCGATTATTCTTCCCTCTTTGAAAGCATTAACAAACACCGCCGTGCTTGTTTGTTGTATGGCAAGTTAAAACAGATTCTTGCACCCACAGTTGGGGTTACCATCGAGGAAAGACCACCAGGACAGCTGAGGGTAGCGGGAGGAGGGGTGAAAGGGAATCTTTTATAATGCTATTAAATGAAGTCTCTCAGATGAGTTTTGTCCGGGGCCCTGGAAGAGTTAACAAAGCCCGGCACACACAGCAAAACCTCATGTCACCTCCTGCTCACATCACTCAGCTTTTCAAGTATAACAGCTGCTTCCTCCACACACATAGCAATATCCTCACTCATTCACACTGAGGGCTTAACTGTCCCACATAACACAGCAAGATTACTGCGTCTCCTACAAAGTGAGATGTGGTTGGATTTTCAATAACTTAGTTGTTTTGGCAAAGATTTGATTCAGGGCGCCCACTTATCTGGAAGGATCGATGGGATTAAAAGGAATCAAGAGTGCAAGCATTAGCAGTGATGTTCCTGGAAACTTTTCTGGGTCATTTTATTTAATAACTTTTACTCAACTATCCCTAGATTCTTGATAATGATAAGATTCAGCAGCTGCCTCTTCTCTAACGCATTCGCGCTTATGTAAGAAGCAAATTACCCATACCATGCATAGCACTTAAATGCTATGAAGAACTGACATATTAATGATCTGATTTATGTTTTATGCTTCAACCCGCTTACATTTCTGAACTCATAGCCGACAAAGGTTGAGATGTGCTCACTAAACTCCAGTTGCTACGCCAAAAAAAATAACTAAAATCTGCTATATATGCTAAGATGTGAAGAAGGTTTATGGAATATGGTATACCTATAAAATGCTATCATGATTATGAAATGCTCAATCCAAACACATCTGCCCCAGGCGTAAGATAATTAAGTATGAAAAAATGGACACGCTAAAAGATGTTTGCACAGCAGCAACAACCTCGTCGAGTGTCCTGTCACGTTGGTTTTGTATTCACCATTTACCCATGTCATGCCCACGATGCATGCTTACGATGCGGTGGGTGTTCATCCGCTCATGACATCAACTCTTCCATCCACTCTGGATCTTCCCAGTGTCCCGGATGCTGCCCACTAATACTGAAAGGCTCGGCGAGTAAACAAAAACAGAAAGCAAGCGTGGGCGAAGTGACGTTTCTGTGACCGCCTCGAAAACTAAACATTATTGTAGGTGAAGATCAAAACAAGGACTGAACTCTGATGTGCTGCAGCTGTCCTGAGGTGGGATGGGATGTCGGAGAAGATAACAAACAGTGCTCATTTGGTTGGTGACATTTAAGCTTGGACTGGGAAAATAATCAAATGATTGAATTTGAAACTGTTGGCCATGACTTTGCATTTACCTTTAAATTATATTTTAGCATTTATATCCAGGGTTTCTTCATCTTCTTGTTCGTGCAGCGGAAAGTTTGTGTTTACATAAGCAGCTTTTTACGAAGCAAGTACGAGCAACATCAAAGTCGATATTTTTTAATACGTTTTTGTTATACATCGGTCTGTCATAAAATATTTGCCTTAAGGCTATCATGAAAAGTATTCAGAACACTTTTGAAATAAAAATCAGGATCAATTCCTTGCTCAGTTTATCCTACCTGGCAAATATCAAGCAGCACTTTTTTCATGCTGTCAATGTGCACATGAATGTGTTTCAGTCTGTGTGTATTACAGATTACAACATCCTATTTTTCCACGCGATCCTGACTTTGTGGTCAAACCTGCCAACCTCCAAGTCCTGAGTTTCTGGAGCAATCAAAAGGCCACCTTGGAGGAATGCCTGTCCAGACCCCTGGACAGGGGATAATTTTGAAAAAGTGGGCATGACTAATAGCCCAGCGGCTTGATCCACAGGACCTGACAAGCTGTTCTCCAGTGGCCTGTAAATACAGAACGCTTGGCAGATGTGAAGGCCTGTTCCTCTAAGACATGGCTGCTGCTACTGCTGCTGCTGCTTACACACACACCAATCAATAGCATTGACTAGCGTACACACACTCCACATTACGGCACAACCACAACTAACATCCTTTAGCGTCATTAGAGATGAGTTTATCTTGTCTCCTGCGTAGTAGGAGTGAGTGAGTTTTGTTTTTACAGCTCAGACCAAATTGGAGACATAGAAGGAGCGAAGGAAGTTTTTGTTTATGTAGTTCAAAGTAGTACTTACTGTAATGCTTCCCTTACGTAGGGCAGATATGACAAATCACTGGAAGAAAACAGAAAAGGATCAGGGAGTTTTTTCTCTGGTGTTTATTTGTGAGGGATTATTTTCTCTGTAACATTAAATAATAATTAAGAGCGACAAAAATAGCGTTCCAGTTTAAAAAAACATGTGTCAAAATATATCGCTGATGTCAGATAATACTCTTCTTTGTGTTTATGAGGCCAACAAGAAGATGATATTTGTCTGTAGTCTTAAATAAAGTGACAATAAGGCATTGTTTCTCACTTTAACTATACTAAAAACTGAGTAGAAGCTGACTGGTTTCAATTATTAAAGAGTAAAATCCATATTTCCAGATGCCTGGAGTTAAATACAAAGACTAAAGGGGTAGTTCTGATTTGTGGTGATTTGGCAATACAATATTGCGCTTTCAAGTTTATGCAAGAAAACCAAACCAACAACAGCAAACCATCTGAAAGTGATAAGCATCAGAACATTTTGCACTTTTAATAAGCAGTTAAAAAAAAAGGTCTTAAAAGCCTCCATCACATGGTGTAACTGCCTTCAGAGAATGAAGCTATGAAGTGTCTGTAACAAACTAAAGGTATGCATCCAAAATTACTTTTAATTGAGAGACTGCGTTTTTTCCGCAGCTGAATGAGATGCGATATATTGCTCATGACACCGTGCATTCATCTTGCAGCAGTGGCCTGGTTTCAGACTCAGCATGTGGAATGTGGAGCAAAAATCCAACCGTGGTATGTGTGTGAGTGAGATGCAACACCTTGTAAAGCCTCACACTTTCAGCACACCAGGATGTTGCTGACATGCTGTCGCTTTGTCCACTTTGCTGCGAAAAATGTAATTTTAAGTTAGTTAACCATTAGTTTGGGGGGGGGGGGGGGGGGGGGGGGGCTGTTTCGGCTTCAGGATATGGAGTAAAAACATGTAAAGGTGTATGCACATCTGTGTGTGTCTAAATGTGTGTGTGGCCCTTGCTGGTTTGCATGCACGCGCAAAATTGTTGCCGGTGGGCCCCAGCATGACTGCTGAGGTTGGAGCAATCATATGTTCAGCTGTGATTTCCATCAACACATTCCTGGACGCTCACACACTCTCTCAGTGGAGCTACGCACAGCACCCCCCAAGGATGTGACCTGCAGCCTGCAGACACATGGCTGCCTCGCAAGCGCTTATCACAACACAGCAGCCTGCAGGATAATGGGAGGCCTTAATCTGAAGCCACGTGGAGCCAAGCAAACTTTGACTAGTGTTGCTCCTTCACACTGGCCTTATAGAAAACAGTTGATGATATACTACACCGTTCTGCAGAAGGCCAGTAGGTCTTACCATGCCAGACTGATTACAGGGTAGAGGTCAGACCAAATGGACAACAAATGGTCCCTAGTTCTCTTCACTGGGGGTTGGGTATAGGGCTGGAAACACCACTCAGGAAAAGGCAACAATTGGTACAGAAAAGGCTAAGAGGATATGGGATATTCAAGACCACCATGACAAACACTTACACTCTTACGGATTCTGTCACCATGCCGGAGTTGGCAAAAAGCAAACACTAAAATTGTGAGGAAAGTCCTGGGGACTCAGAGAAGACTGTAAAAATTGATCCATTGATTGATATCAGGTTTCAAAAGTGGAGCCACAGAGAACGAGAGAGTATTAACATGCATCTTGAAACATTGAAAACAAGCAACTCAGGCTTTCCAACTCAGCAGAACATCCAACCATCTGTGCTGAATAATTGCTCAGTAACTGGCACTCGATCGGCTGACAGTGTGCATTTCTGTTCTGCCGGTCAAACAGAAAGACATGGGTAAAATCCCCAAACAGGACCGATCATTCAACGTTATTGGCGAACTGCATGGCTGGAGTGAAGCCAAAATGTACTGCGTGCTTTAAAATGCATGAGGGGATCAGTTTGGGTTCAGCCTTGAACACACTGGTTATTTTTTCCTGCTCTAGGCAATATCCACTACTATGCTCAACGTCCCGGCTCAGAGAAACAAAGGTGCTGATATTGATACGGGTCGGCTTGGAATGAGTAATGAGCAGTTGTAGTGTCAATAATGAGGGCTTATATGTTTTTGATGTTTATGATAAGTGGCAGTGTTCCCCTCTACACACTCCTTTGGCTCTAAGTAGAACCATCAATTTTTATTTAAGGTATGTTTAGGCAAATCATATTTAACTCTGGGCTGCGTGTCAGTTTTGTTTGGCACTCCTTGTGTAATTGCAGCTTTGCACATCAACTCCTATACTACTATGTTCAAACTTGTTGATTAAATGTTAGGCTGTGTTTGGAGCAGCGTACATTTACAGAGTGGAATACTATTGACTTCAAAAAAAAGGGAAAAGGCGACCCTAATTAAAACAATTAAGAGCTACTTCCACCCCTTCACCTCACACAACCACAGTACGTCCACTCGGTGACAGGTACAGTGCTGAGCTTGTGGTGGCCTGTATTCACCATGTGGTGGGGCTGAGTGATGGTCTCCCAGATCTGCCTTCACCATAACAGACAGCAGGCAGGCACAGCCATGTGCTGCGCTCCCTCTTCACTGCGAGGGAAAGAATGATGCTCCTTATTCGACTTTATCATCTACGATCACTTTTCTGTCTGCGCAGGACGGTACGCAAAAGCCAGTATCTCAAATCATTGCATTTTCCTCAGAGACTTCACATAGATGATGCCGGGTCAGCATGCTTGGCACCACACCTGACTGTATCAGATACAGTCGGTGCCTTGGACAATGATAGCAAGCATTTTAAAATGGGTGTGAAAGTCTCCTCTGCAACAGCGGGCTCTTGTCTTCCTCTTCTTCATACTTTTCTCTCCCTTTCTCCTCTTGTTCTCTAGCGGTATCCCCCTCTCGTTCTCTACCCGAATGTCTTTGTCTGCTTCCTGTCATGCATTCCCTAATTTTGTATCCAACCCCCCCTGCTTTATTCACGCTCTCTTCTTCTTTCCTCTCTCTGTCCATCTACATCTGCACCCCTCCCCTTGCTCTCCCTCCCTAGAAGGCACACATACACAGATAATACTGCGGCTACATGCTGCTTCGGCAACATACTGCAGCAGGCAAGCTTACTCCACTGCAGCCCTTTAACACAACAGCCATTTCTCTTATGACCTTAGGATGACGAGCAGCCCTTCGTCTTAAGAGAAATGATGTGTCTTCTGCATCAATATCAAGCAAAACCCTTTTGAATCCAACCCGTGTCATGGCAGACAGAGCCCATTATCACCAGAATTGTTCCCTGCCAACGCAATGTGTCTTTTTTGCCCCTCAAAATCAGCACATTTGAAGCATTTCATCATCCTATGACAATCACAGCAACAGGCACTGCTTGCTGTCACTTCCCTTTTATTGGCATATGTAGTTTCAGCGAAGCCCTCCCACTGCCTATGGACATACCACCCCTGATTCGCCCCGTCTTGCCTTCTCCCCTGAAGCATGACGGAACTAGGCGTGCTGTTCTAACACAATGGGACTTTTTTATTGAACAGTGAACACTCGCACATACACAAAAACAAAAACCTGGGAGACAGACATCCGATGATCCCGGCACTTGATAGGACACACAGTGATGCCATTGTTTGGATATCCAGGAGCGATTTAAAGAAATGTTACTGTTGACAGACATACACTCAAAGAACACACACAAAAATGTGCACAAATGTGGTGCAATGGGCACAAATGTACACGGTTAAACAACGCCTTTGACTTTTTAGCAACTGGTTAAGCCACCTTTTGCACCAGAAGTAGGGATATCACGTATTAAACAGTGTGTGACGAGGGTGAAAACGCTGTCTGGTGTACCATAACATTCAAGTTTTATCCATTGTGGATACCGTATGTCTCAGCCCACATGTTTCCTCCTTTGTAGTATTATTTTCTTTGATATTTCCGCATTACAAGCTCTTTTGCATGCAGAGAACATCATATAGAGTTTCACAGGCCACTGGTCACATGTCATGAGCCTTCATTAAACACTCATGCAAACAGGTGCTGCCACCAGGGATTCCCCCGACCTCTGCAGGATGTACAGTTTAACCTGATATATTTCATTCCTATGGGGATTACCATTTCATTTGTAAATAAATGTTGGCAGTGGGGCTTTGAGTTGTGCGTCAATGACCTTTTAATAAATTACGTGGATAAAAAGAAATCTATCATTGCTTTGGAATAACGCCAAGTGTCATAATACGCGTACAGTAAGTCACACCATCCACCTATAAAACTCTACAGAAACTCAAGAGTATTTAGAAAAAATGAGGCGATGTGCAGAGCCATTTAAATAAAAGATGGATGACTTCTGCTCAAATGTTTGCTGGATATTAAGAGTGCATGTTGGAAACACTGAGAATCAAACACAATGGGCCCTTTCTTCAGGCTAGTCTTATGATGCATCTCAGCTTAAGTCTGCATACTGTAAACAAAAGGTGGCCTTGACGAATATAGAGGAAGAAGGGGGAGTCATTATTTAGCCTGAATGTGAATACAAGGACACTGAGTGATGGCTCAACTCCAGTCCCGCTTTTTTTTTCTTTTTTCAGCTACACCTCTCATGCCAGTGTGGGATGTCTACGAAATCATCCCGCTGTCAAGGTCAGCGATGAGAATGACAGTATCTCCTCTCTGGTGTGCATGAGGAACATCCAGAAGCACCTCTTTATCTTCAGTGGTGGAACATTACATTTACTCAAGTACTATCCCTTATGTACAATTTTGAGGTACTTTCCATTTCCGACCCTGTGGTGCTACAAATTATGTTTCATGTAGTATTAAAGGTTGATATGTAAAATGTACAAGCTATCCAGCAGTATATATAGTAAACAAAATAGCTTCACCAGATTTTTCTGTATCTCGACGTAAATGGTTTACTTGCAAAAGCATAAATATGTCATCACCCATGTTAAGTTTGCTTTTAAAAAAACCACTATCTGCACTGACTCTGTTCAACATCACAACTCTTTGTCTGCTCTGCATCAAAGTCTAGAGACATTATTTAGCGTCCTTCAGATAGAAAATCCAGGTGTGTGAAAGACAAGCTGCCGCATAGTTCTCCGTCCAGAACCAGATAATATCAAGCCATCCCTTGATATTGAGGCGGAAGCAGAGGAACATAAATGATATCTGTGCTGCGAATACTTTATATGTATTCATATATATATATATTTTTTATACTGGCTACCCACAGCAGCCACACACTCACCACCCGCACTGCTTGGAACAAACATACACTCACCACCCCAGCAAATGGAAGCAGCTGTTATCAAAACTCTTTCATCTGCTACAGTACTTACAGTAGAAATGTACACGCACCACTACTCAACGAGCCAGTTGGATTTTATCACACACTCTGAAGACGCTTCTTGTTTACTACTTTCCTATTATGTCAAGCTATGTCTACTGCGCTGCTGTGTGCACTGTAGTTTTGTTTGATGTGACCAGCTGACCGCAGTCATTGAAGAGCGGATCACACAATACATTTAAATTCCATTCACCTCCAAGTACAATGTTCTGTTCCACCGATTAATGGGTCACACGCACATGTGTGGACAGTTGTTCTTCAGGCATGTTACCAATGTTACATGCCTGTTTGCCATGGCTCCCTTTCATCTATCATTTGCCAAGAGAGCAGTCATACCAACGATGTACATCTTGCACATGTTGCTCGGGTAGTACTCACTGCTTTGGACGTTAACGGTGCCAGTGGAGTTGTCCGTTCCCAGGTTGTTCTCCACCACACATGTGTAATTCCCAGAATCCTCCAGTTTTGCTCTGTTGATCTGGACTTTGGAGTTTTTCCTGTGGGAGACAACACTCGCATAGCTGAGTCAGGGGAAACAGGGCAGGGAGGAAATAGCATGGAAATGCAACAAGTGGAAACATGGGGGACAGAGAGGCACACAACAGGGCAAGCAGCAGCATGGCAACAACTCTGTGCTTTCATAAGGAGATACTATCACCTACTCTGGGGCCAAATGTGAGGGGGAAACACTGATTACAATTTTAAAAGAGCATAGGTCTGAGTGTTAGGGGTATTCTCTCTAATCAAATGGGTTACTGGTTTAACAGTTCAGGTCAATATGCATCTTTTTTTTAATCAATGCATTTTCCCAAGTCAGCTGCTTCTATTTAAGTCGTCATTGTTCAACCTGACTAGGAGAAAGTACCATGGATGTATTAAGAGAGCTGAATATGGCCAAATATATGCCAAATTGGCTACTAATAAAAAATATCCCATCAAACAGTCCAAAAAGCATTATTCCCAATAAACTGTCATCAGAAAAAGTATTCCGCAAAGGTTTTAGCAGTACACCTCCAAATGCAAACAAGGTCAATTCTGAGTAGTGTTTTTTATTGATGATGTATTTGCATGGTTTATTCCAATGTTTTTTCAATGGCCTCAGAGTATCCATGCAAAGGAGTCGTGCAGTTGGCCGCACCATAGAGGAAAACTGGTAAGCTAGAAAACGTATTTGAGTTGTTAATTTTCATTCAAACAAAAGGGAAAATCTTGAGTTCTTATAAAACATCCATGGAACAAGGCCATAAAGAAAAATAGTATTGTGGGTTTTGCCAGGTTTCACTCATAAGTGAGATGTTTAACTGTCAGATGCTAAAATGCAGTGTTCTGATATCTCTGTAATACAAAGAGCAATGTCCCTGTAAAGCCAGCAAACATAATCCGGTTTCTATCAGGCAAAATGTGACTAGTAGTAACATGTGAATGTATAGATTTAACGGTGGTTGCAGAAAACAGCATCATTGCTCAGGAGTACCTCAGTCTCTTTACATCTTACACTGTTTGCAAGGTTTACATGACATGCGTGATTTGTACTCACGGGGTGTTCTTTATTCTGACTTTTTTGGTTTTCTTCAGCTCGTTGCCATCTTTGAACCATTTGTAGAGGAGAGGGCTCCCTGTTGCCTCACACTTAACTATGAGCTTGCTTCCCTCGTCCACTATTATTGGATTCCTCATCGGTTTTAACTTTGGAGCCGCAGCTAAAAAAAAAGGAGAGAAAGAAAAAAGGCATTGTTATTAAACACTAAAGACTTGATGATCATTTTCTTGATGATTGTGTGCACTGATTTTAGGAGAAACAGCGGGACGAAGCAGGACAATCATCGTCTCTACGGACTGAGCTGATCACTCTCTCATGTGACCGCCAGATGTTGTCGCTAGAGACATCATCAACCTTGCCTTAGACTAATAAACATGCTGGATTTCACTCTGGATTTGTTGCTATAAAGACACCTGAAGCAATATTTAGCAAACATGCTCAAGCGGATGAGGAACATTTGCAACCAAAGACTGATGCACAAATAAAAGGCAACTGGTAAATTAGTAAATATAATAAAACATTTAAACTTCAATCACTTGTTTGTTGTGAATACAGCATCAAAAAAAGACATATAGTCAGTAATAAAATAGTAGCGCTTGCATCTGCTACCAAGTGACTCACTGTAGCTATGGTCATAACAGTGCTTATTATATGATCATATGTGAGAGAAAAATAATATTTGCAAGTTATTTCATGCAACTTATTCTCCTCAGAAGAAAAACTAATTGAAAAATGATCTTTACACACAGTCACACACAGTCACACACACACACACACCAGCTGACAGCTGCACACATGTTTAGGAGAAGACTCATGCAAGGCGGAGCGAGGGAGAAGGGGTGAAAAAGGGTCAACCAGGGGCTGTCCAAGGTGCCCCCCCCCCCCCACCTCCCTCTATTACACACAAACCCTCTCTCTCCGTGTGTAACATTTACAATTTCATGCATATGCTTAACTGAGTGCTCATACAAATTACAGCTGTTTCCAGTGCACCTCCACTACAGCGACGACTACAGCATGAAGACAAACAAAACGTGACAGGAACGGAAAAAGTATACATAGGTAATGACTTCAATTAAACATTTAAAAAGTGCTGCACTAAAATCGGCCCCTGTCGTCCTCTTTTGTGGAGACTGTCCTACTTTCCTGACCTAGTAGCGGCGACATGTCTGAAAGAAAAGAAAGACCTTAATGATGCTGCATTGTTCTTCTCTTTCTTTGTTAGTGTCAGTCGACAGCTGTGACGGATCATGGGGTACAGTTGGTTTAGGATTGGCAATGGTAAAGCACACACTTTAGCAGTTACGAAATAATCTCCATCATGATGTTCTGCAGGGTTTTGAAGTCACCGCTATTTTTAATATCCTAATTCAGCTCACCACATTAGCCACAGATTCAAGTTTTCTCACGCACACAGCTTTGTAAGCCTGGCAGATGTGGAAGTCTGTCTATGGCAACCTAGTACTGTACAGTACCTTGTGAGTGGGTGCAGTGTGACCTCCCATCTCTGGTCACTTGGCACTAATACTCCTGATGGGAGCCAGAGGTGACAGCTCTCACTTCCAGTAGTGGATCTCTTTGCTATCTGACATTGAACTACTTCACATTTGATGCTTAACAAAATCTACCACCATCCATCCTCGTATACCCACTCCAAGTCTCACGTAAAAGTCTGAAGGTCTGATTTCTCCTTAATAATTCAAGAAATATATTCTATAAATGTTTTTTTACTGGCATGATTCGTCAACATTAGTCCCACTTAAAGAAGACGTGTTGTGCTCATTTTCAGGTCCATATTTGTATTTTGTGTGACATGTCTCCATGCTTTAATGTTCAAAAAGCTCTTTATGTTCCTCATGCTGCCTGTGCTGCAGCACCTCTTTCCACCCTCTGTCTGAAACCAGAGCCCAGTCTGCTCTGATTGGTTAGCTGGCCGGCTCTGTTGGGATTGGTCAACAGCTTAGAGATGACCCACCCTTTAGCCTATCGCGTGCAATGTGTTGGAGCGCTATCGAATAGAAGCACACATGTTACATAGTGATGTCATTATGTTACAGAGGTAAAGACAAGAGTCCAATGGTTGAGAAACTTTGGGATTTTTGCCTTTGCATGACCATTTACATGCACACAAACCCATCACACTACAGGATAGGGAAAAACCCCTCAAGTCATAATAAATTATATATTTCTTGAATCTTGAATGTTTTTACCAGCTGGATCCTATTTAAGGGGGTCCAATGACTTTAAATACAAGTTTTAATTCACATCAAAAGCAGTCATGATTATTCCACAGAACACTACAAGAGCCATCTGTCTAACTTTTTTTTCCCACTGGAGTCACAGATAGGGAAATGTCAAGTTTAAAATTACTCACAAACAGATCAGATAGACGGGAAAACAACTATTCTTAGTTCAAAAGCATCTTTTTGTTACTATAATTATTCCGTAGCTGGTAAGACAGAGGTCTTTTATCTGTGAACAGCTTCCTGTTGGAAAATGTGAGTGATGATATTCATGGAAAATAAAGACAAAGAATCTAACACAAGGCAGACGCTCCCTTTGTGGCACCGAAAGACCTAATCAGCTGACATTCAGGATGGATCTATGTGAGGTTGACTGCCCCAATAGCGTTTGAGACAATAAATATGGCACATATTATGTGCTGAAAATCTAACCTTAAATAGGCTACACATACACGCCATTTGAAATCAGCTCTGCAAGTGGCGTGCGTTTATCAATAGCCTCCAGCAAGACCATACACTGAACATGAGACTTCTGATGCTGCCAGATGTTCTCCATTAAACATCTCTGTTATTTAACAAATGTAATGTAGTAAATGGGACTTGATGTTAAATAAAGATCAGAACGAAAAATGTTCTACGGTCGACTGATCCCCCTAATTTCCACATTAGGCTGGCTAATGGAAACATACCAGTTATACTGTACGTGATGACAAAGCTTACATGTGCACTGTTAGCAGCCTCATCACTTACTTTCATGGGTCCTTCTCAAGTTCCAAAACCAACTTTAAGAAAAACTATTTGTTTGAATGTAATTTACAGTAAGAGAAACGTATCATATGCTGCTGTTTATAATGTCTTATAAAACGCCATGCACTCAAGTGTGCATATGTACATGATCTCCAAACACACTGCGCTCTGCCAGACTAAACCAAGCACACTGCCCGGGGAAAGCCTTGTCAGTCATAGTCGGAGAACAGCAGGAATGAGGCTGCACCATAAAGCAAGAATATTTAGGACTTTGCTTGGACACAGTTTTGTCCTTGCCAAGCAAATTAAACAAGCCGTGTCCTTGCCTGGAAAAGTTACAGGACTGCACTTCTCATCAACCAGGAGAGCCAGATGTGCAAGAAGATCTGCTCCATCCACAGGATACACTTTTAATGAAGACACAGGAGTCCATCAGACACTCCAGCTCTGTAATACAGATGTTTACCATTACACTGCATGGTGATTAGTCTTAATGTCAATGTTAAATAATGTGTATCTTTCCAGCTCCTCACAAAATACATTTGCGAAACAAATGCCTCTAAAAATTATCAAAGACCATGTTGACATTGGTCAGTGACATAGTTGCTTGGAATAACAGATGTAAAACAGAGCATCTTAAAAAGGAGATACTTTGATGTAACAACTTTAATTAAATTAAGTCAACTGTACTTGACATAAAGCATATTAAATCCACGAACTGCAATCAGTGTTTTCCAACAAGAAGATAAAGAGTGATTATCATTGGAAATAGAATAATTTCTTGGAGGCAAATGGTTATCTCATTTTCCATTACACCAGTGGAAAAAGTGTTGGGCAGCTACGATAAACCCTCGCCTCAACAACAGCCTGATTCTCTCTTTTTGAAGCGGAGCGGCAGCTGCAGACATGGACTATAAAAACCAAATTTGAGAATAGAAGCCTAACCGGCGTGTCAACAGCTCATGCCTTGGGTAACAGTTGGAGACCTCGGCCCAGAGAGAGGTTCAAAAACAAAGTCAGTTGATGAATTAACAATGCCTTGCTCGTATTATTGAGTTAACATTTCAGTTTTACTTCCAGGAGATTAGGAAAGGAATCTGAGGCATGCCTTTGTGTTTCCCCCTTCTAGACAAAGTATCGCTGATTATTCTGGTGTTATGTCACTTTACTGCACACTGTCAAAAGACAAATTACATGGTGAGGCAGCTAGAGAAATGGAGTTTGCATGTGGGAATGGTCTTCAGACATTGCACACTAGTCACTGTAACACAACATCTGTTCAAAGATATCATTTCAACAGTCTCCCACCACAACCAATACACTTTCCCCGAATAATTATCTGTTGCATTGTTTATATGTGACTCAAACCCATCTACTTATCCCTCACTATACTCCTTCTGATAACGTTTTTGCATTTATTTAAATTATTGTGTTTCTTTGCGGCAGTAAAACATGAATAAGTCAATCTTGGCATGTCAACATTTTACTATCCCCCTTCTGTCGACGCTCAACTTTTTTAACTACTATGTCATTATTTAGCACATACAAAACTTAACAATGAAAACACAATGCTTGGACTCTTCAGTGGAGTCCTCCTTTCATCCAGATGCGAAAGGAAATATGTCCATTACTACTACTACCAAAGACGCCAAATCATCCCACTTTCTTACAATCAGAAGACCTGATCGCCGTCACGGCTTTGTGCCATGAACAAATAAGAACCAAAGATTTGACCAATCAGCCCGTCCCCCGCTAGAGAATATACGTTTTCTTTTACACTGAAGGGAACATATACAAACAGGAAGCAAAGAAACGGTGGTATTCTTACCCACAGGAGTGAAGTGTAACGCTGCACAACCAAGAAAATGGCGTAAATGCGCACGTATTCAAATGGAATAGCACAAACAGTCCAGTTCATAAAAGATCAGCGTAAACACACGCAGACACTCCACTACATGACCAACACACCTTGTGGTGATAGAATCCCCAACATAAAGAGCACAAACTCAGTCCAACATTCATAAGTTACAAGGTCTTGATATGAGGTCTGCTTTAATTACCTTCACAACATTTTAAATGTGTCTGTAATATTATATCAGTCCAACACACATTTACACATGTTTTCACTGAAACCGTCTTCTCTTCTATTCGTCCCTTTGACTGCGGTGCGTTGGTCCTTTTTACTTCATGTTCAGGAAATGATCAGACTATTTTTGTACAAATTAGTCATTGTTCTGTGGAACTACTGGAAAGTGCTATAAAAAAATGCAGGCAAATTAGGTACGAGAAGTCACTTCCTTGAAATTGCTTCTCAGTGGCAGCCACATGATGCGCAAATTCGTTTTCACGTTACTTAAATTATGTGGTCAATTTCCTCTTTTTGGGATTTGCATTTCACTCTGGTTTGTTCCTTTTGGCTGTTACCAACTCCCACATACAACATTACGAGCAGATGTTCCCAACGCACAAACTCACAAACACTAGATGTTCGACAATGTTTTATACAGGCTGGTGAGGAAAGCCAAAGAGATGTGGTTCTCATGAGTTGGTAGATCAGACTGTACTACTGTTAACAGTTATAGAGAGAAAAGACTCCAACGGGATGCACATGTTTCTGATAGATGAGTAACATCGATTCAGACATGCTAATTTATATTAAAACCACATCTGGCCTCTTGCTTACATGGTGAACTTTAATGTCAGGTTTGGGAATTGTGCTATAGTTCTGCCAACTTTTTCGCAAAAGTAACATAAGGGGAGGAAAATGGGCACACAGAGGAGGTTGCATTCGGTGTCATATCTTGCAAAATATGTTTGAGTTGTTTCGGTAAATGGCAGTTGTTTAAGTAAATGAAAGAAGGGGTTGACTTTGTATCCACATAGTAAACTGAAGTGCATTACACGCACTCACAGCATTCCACAGATTCTTTGGTAAACCAGAGATTTCAAAAGTTTAAAATCAACAGATTGCTTTCACATTAAAAGTCATAATATGCCTCTGGAAAAGAGCCAACCGATTTTTGGTTTTCATTTAGTCTTCCACCGACAGTGACACACAGATATTGAGGTGTTTCTTGGGCACTATTGTTCTGTAGGTGTAGGTCAGTTGTAATTGTTGTTTCTGATTTGTTTGAAGTTGTTGTTGTTGTTGTTGATGTTACAGCACAAAGAGTAATTATGTAAGAGCAATTATATGAAGCAAGATGCTACATGAATTAGAAGCCCAGACTGTGCTTCACCACCATGTCCTTTCGCCACTGCCCTAAAAAAAGTTTGCTAAATAACTCAAATTACTTTATTTCAATTATAAAAAGGTGTGGTAGCCGTTACATGATTAAAGTGTCTGGCACAAAATGAAGGATCCCACTCTTCATTGACGTAATTAATTATGAACACCCAGCCAGAAGGGAACTGGATGTGCCTTGTGTTGACATAATATAAGATGGATGGTTTAAGATTATAGATTACAACATCATCAGCAAAATAATATGTATGTAGGTCAGGCAAACTGTTCAGGGATTTCTAACTACTATTTAAAAAAAGAGAGAGAGAGACATGCATTCTTGAAGCATTGTATTGATGACAGATTTGATGAAATGCCTGTAGCATTTTGCTCTTCTTGTCTTATTCATAAGAAAGAAAAACCTAGTTGCAGAGTGTTTCCATCCCTCGGGGGTCTTTTCCTTCCAAAAAGAACCACGATTTTGGCAGTCTGCAGAAGTTTTCCCCTTTCTAATGCTGGGCTTGTTTCATTAGAAAAGTCCTGCAACCTTATTTAAAGAGTGTCAACTTACAGCCACAATACACAAGTCTTTAAAAAAAGCAGAATTCCATAAATCAACGTTTTAAATACTTTCTGATCCAAATTCTGGACACGTCATAACCATTTAAAAAGGGAATTATAAATGAGTAGTTAATTTTCTTAAATATATGCGTAATAATAGGTTCAAAGGGAACATATCGTACTTGAGATAAGACCGTCGTGTTCCTGTGATGTCATTGATGCTTGACAACCCCAAAAGATCGCTCATGGACTAGGTAACATACAATTATATCTTGACACACCTCTTCCATACGTGTGAAAGAACACACGGTTCATTGTACAACGTATCGGCTGCACGGTTCGGATGACAAGTTTTCAAGAAACGGAGCGCGGCGGGAAGCACAAGAGGCCAAGTTTTCAGAGTGTTTCGGAACAGACGCGGCTTGAATGATCCACAAACTATCAACTTTTTGTATCAATGAAGCAATTTCAACGACATGTTGAAGTTGAAATTAATATTGAATGCAGCAATTAAACACATTGCAACATTCTGAGAATATGAGAGCTGTATTAGCAGCCAAAAAGATGTATTCGTTTCTTAGTTTAGTTTTTCCTTTACTCACACATTCCCGTCCTAATAGCACTGTAAGGTAGCGCTTTTGTTTGACAAACTCCTTCACATTAAATGATCATATATCCATGTTTTTGGTGCAATATACACAATATCCATGACATACCACACCGCTGACATACAGCCCGATAGCGGAAATCTATTTTTTGGTGCAACTGTGCTGCTTAGTTAGCACACTAGCGAAACAAGCTAGCTAGCTAAAATAACTTCAATTCGTTTTGAGCTAAGTACTGACATCAAAAGGTAGCTTACAGAAAGCTGGCATACTTTTCTGATGCTGTTTACATGTCTACTCTTTTCATTAGCAGATTATACAGAGCTACTTTTGATCATGAAGACTTGTTGATAGATTTGCGAACGATAAGGCTACTTCTTTGATCTGCCTTCATTGAAAAACCTCATCCTGAATGAAGTCATGTTAGTCCCAGATAATTAAAAGCCATCAACATTTATCAAACAGCCAGATCAGGGAGGTGTTGGTAGACGACCCATCTTTACGTGTCACTCTGTTCCTTTTTTTTTATGTTTATGGATGACCCATTTCAGAGCCTTAGTCCAAGAAGGTACTTGATTCGGGGCAGACATAACGAGCATCCCCCATGAGGTCGTGATCATTTTGGCTTCCTTTTATAAGCTCCATTTTACTATGAGTAAGCAGGTAGTTTCAAACAGCTTACCCATTTACCAAAGTTTGTAATACATCAATGACGTGTTTTCCATGTGGAAATTGATCATTCAAGATAATTATCATTAACTAAATACACACAAAATTACCATGGCACTTGTAAGCTGACACATGAACTTCCTGAGTTGTTGAAGGCATATTATTGAAACTCAACAAATGTAGGTTTATTATCAGTTGTGTCCTTTTGTAAAAGTAAACTAAGCCAGACTATGTCCATCACGCGCTGCTCTTCTCTGTGTCCAGCAGCTGTGCTCGCTTATGAATAAAGAAATATTCAAAAAGCACTGTGTTCTGGGAGCCGTTTATCTCACATGTTTATAGATCACAATCAAACCTGGAACAAGGACCATTTATTATTCAGGCTTCAACTTTTTATGGGTAATAAAAGAAAATTAACCGTAGGTGCCAAAAACAACTACAGTAGCACGTTTAAGCTGAAAAGAGGGCCAATAAAGAACAAGTCAAAGACGTGCAAGGGAATGGTCTACAAAGGGAACTGTTGTACATGCTAAACCCAGTTTTGAGGGTTATCCATTGGAGGCTGACAGGAGTGACATCAGCAGGTACAAAATGGCTACCAACATAACAGATGCTCTATAAGATACAGTATCTAATCCTACCAGGAATGAGGAGTCAAAGTAGCTACAGTGCTTCTCAAGGTATTGTCCTCAAAGTGTCACTAAAACGGGGGTTGGGCTACCCCCATGACCTGAGGTCAAACTACAGTGACATGCTGCAGCTTGTAGGATCCACCACTGAGCAAGCACATTGCTACGTCTGTGGCTCTGAAATAGAAGCAGCTCCCATACTATACCGATATCAGAGTAGCTTCCAGCTCATAAAAAGACAGAGTTTTACGTTAGAAGACTCACCACATACGCATATTAAGATGAAAGCAACTGTTGAATTGTTAACCCTGTCGAAATAATGATATTCTGAAATTTGTCAAACAGACATAACTTCTATGATAAAGACCGGGAGAGCAGTTGTTAAATCATCCGATGAATCAACATTATAGCCATTGTTGTTGTTTTTTCACATCATGATACAGCCGTGCTTTGGCTCTGTGAGGTCCAGAAACAGTTGAGCCAAAACATTTTAGTGATTTTGATTTTGATTTTGTACGCATGTCATACAAGTTGTCTTCCATACAATTCCCAAGTGCAGCAAAAACCAGATGTGCCTCTACACGCTGTCCATATGAGAAGACCAATCCATGTGACAACCAAGCAGCAATCTTTGACAAGCCAAGGGGATACTTACTTTGTCCCACACTTCCGTAATACAGTAACACAAACTCACACTTTTTCTCTCCGTCTGTCTCTCTCTCTCACACACATACATGTACATACACAACATGTTACACAGAAACCACCTTTCATTTCTGTCTACCTGTAGTGGTGTTGCTCTCCCTCTCCCTCTCCGGCTTCTTACCACCCTTCTTTCTCGCTTTCTTATCTTTCTTCCTGCTCTCCGTCATGCTGTCACAAGAAAGTAAATCCTCAGAGTAAAAGACACAGGAAAAAAAAATCCCAGGTAGTCCTATTGGGAACGTGTGGCAAGTGGGCACCACCAGACTCTGAGCCTGTTAGAGTCGTCTCTCCTCCTATATAGACTCACACCAATCAAGGGCAGAGGGAGAGAGAGGGAGAGGGAGGGAGGGAAGGGAGGGAGGGAGGGAAGGGAGGGAGGGAGCAGGAAAAAATAGGGAGAAAAAGGTAGAGAGGCACAGCTCGAAAGGGGAGAAGTGAGAGAATACAGAGGGAGGGAGTGAAGAAAGAGGGAGGGAGCAATGAAGGCATTTCCCATTGCTTTAAAGGCAATCAACTGTTCCTCTGGATCCATCAGATAAGCAGCGGGTCTTCCAGGCCCTGCAGTCACAGCTGAGGACAGAGAGACACAGGTTCCAAAATCCACCCAGAAATCTGAAGTCTGTCCATTCAAGCTCCATGGCCACGCTCGTAGCCAGCGCTGTCTCTAGTTCCTACCGTCGGGAGCATCTTCTCCTTTCTAATGGCCCATGCAGAAGTGCAGCTAGACCTCTTAAGTTGTCCCCTCTGCACTGCTGACCCCACCCAGATAATTCAGGCAGGGACCTGCCCTCACCAGGTTGATGTTGGGGTCCCAAAACACTTCACATCTGGTCCAGATTTGCCGAGCACTGATTCTGTGGATATATGCGATGTGTGAGGTGCCAAATGTCAGATCACAATCTACGACAGACTTGCTTCTTGCAAAAATCCCCCCCCCCCTCACAAAAAAAAGAAAAATCATCTCTGGCTTTTCCTAACTGCTCCCCTTCCTCACCTCTCGTGTCTGTCAGTCCCACCTCTCAGTACTTCAGGCGAGTCTCAGCATGCCTGTGGTTGTAACTCGCTCATTCATTGTCGCTTTCAGCCAGGTGTTATCAATGTCTGTGCAGCGGTATGAAGATGCATCCCTTAAAACAAAGCTTTCATCTTTTAAAAACTCTGACTTTTGCTTTTGATACCAGACCTTGGTCTTCTACAAATAAGTAAAATCAATTTTACTCTAAAAAGGCTAAGGGGGCAACTTCTATATTTCTATTTATACAGAAGAAAGTCTGAAAGCGTAGAGGAAAATAGGGCAAGGGGAGACAGATATAAAATAAAGGGAGGGCTGGGTTGAAGGCCAGCGGCGGGGCCATGTTTGGCTCCAGAAAATAAATAAATCAAAAGTACAGAACTTTCTAAAAGTGGCAAATGAGTCACTGCCTGAATTTAACACAAAAGGATATTAGTTTTTTTTTTGTAAAACAATATTTAATGCAAACATAACTTTGACAACCCCAACGCTGCGGCTAATCTGTTTATCTTCATTGGACATACCCCAAACTGTGGCTACAAGGTGTTCAGAGTATTATTTTAAGCTGCTATCGCAAAAGTAAGGTTTTGTAATTTCATGCTGACTGAACTCCACCGTCCTGCTAAGTGGCAAGAAAATAAAAACCCGTTGAAACAACAGCAGGGCCACTCTCACTGAAACTCGTTTGTTCAAAAAAGAAATCTGTAAGTGAGTCATTGGCGGGGCCCTCCAGAGGTTTGTCTCAGTCCAGCCCTCAATAGATTCCTGACGTGTATTTCTTAGGAAGAGGTGGCAGCAGCAGGGATTGGAAAAGAGGGCAGCAAAGGGGGTCATGTCTTAACAGGTCACTGCACTCAACAGCATAAGCCTAATCTGTGGGCAACAAAACTGGTGGGGGTCACACTGAGGCCAAGGTCTGACACGCCAATCAGGTCAAATTTAGTTATTTTCCTACGAACAAATTGCTTGTTCGTCTGTCCTCTCCCCCCAGTGGTTGTTTTTCGATGATTTAATCTGTCAGCGGAGGACTGGCAGGGGCTACAGTGTGTCAGAGAGCTGCCCCTGCCGCCCTATCTCCCCCCTAACCTCAACACTCACTTCCTCCTCCACTATTCAACAAGACGGGACTCGTTCCCAGGCCTGTGTGTCTCTGGGTGGGCGTGCGGTTTATGTATGTGTCAGAAATGTGAGTATCTGTGACGTCAGGACAAAAGAAACACCGCTTTCAGGGTGATGTAGATCTAGATCTTCTGTATGACTCTCATAACATTTCCAAACCTGCTCCTCCAAGGTCCCACGAATGCCTCCAAGCAGAGCCACACAAGATGCAAATTGGTGAAATGTAACTTGACTTGTGAGGGAGTCCTACATAGCAGTAGGAGCATCGGGAGCAGGTTAACCTCGGGGTTAGTGTGGATATCAATATATAGCTCTTGTCTCAAAAAATTTTGCAGAAGCGCAGAGCTGCTGCTGAACTGGGAAAAAAAATCTGACATAATTTGTGTGTTTTACGACCACTTCGTGTTACAACTGTGTCCTACTTGGCAAATGTCAAAGTATGCAAAAACTGTGTGCACATACAGGAAAGAGGAGATGGAAATGGAGCCCTATCCGACCACAAGCGAAAAGAAAATAGGGTTAGATGTTTTTTTTTTTGTTCACAAGATTGCGTTAAGAGCTCTGAACAAGGTTAAGCTTTTGTATATGAGCTTGTGGAGTACAACAAGCATCTGAAATGAACTCCATTTTTCACACGAAGACACAAATATGGTCATGGACATGTGCATCTAAATCTCTCTTCATTTTTTTCTGCTTGAAAGCATCTGCTGTTTTTCAACAGCCGTGGGCCGTCCTTGGAACAGGGTCTGGAGGTGGAGGGGCACAGTGGGCCAGTGTGGGAGGAGTATCACTTGAAGCGCATATCCCAAAAAAAAAAAAAAAGAAACAGAGACAACCCCTGAAAGTTCTGACATTGATCCTTTGTATGCCCTGCTCATAAATGCTCCACAGGCCCCATCTCTGCCATCCTCCCCCCATCCTCCTAATCCTTCCTTGCTGTCCCCCAAATAGGGGAGACAGCTTTCCTGTATGATGGAGCTGAGCAGCCCCCTCCTAGGACAGCATACCTGCACATCATCACATGGATACCGCTCAACAGCACTCCTGCCCTCTCACAGGCAGCAGAGTTTATCTTTTTAGACATAATGGCTTTAAACAGCCATTAGGTGTGTTGTTTACATCTGTCTGCCTTTTTTGCCAACAAAGTGTATATGGGTGTAGGAGGGGGGCTTAAAGTAGGGCATAGTGCATGCTTTTAACACAAACTCTCAGAGGTGAAGCAAGGGCAAGGAGGGGGGGGGGGGGCAGAGTAAGAGAAAACCTGGATGTAAGAGGGAAAAAGGATAGGACAGAAAAAAAGAGGGAAGGAAAGGAGATGAGAGGACAAAGGTGTAACGTGGGAATGAAACTAGGGTGTGAAAATAATGTCTTCTTCATCAGATGAACAGAAACAGCCCCACCTGCTGATATTCACCTCTTAATAAGGCATCTGCTCCCTCAGATGACCGTGCACTGAGGTGTGTTGTGGGAACAACACAGGGGAGCAAATAAAAACCTGCTCATCCAGCAGCAGTATCTGTTGTCAGCACAGACCAAGGAGATTGCATAAAACTCATAAATATGATCTGCTTGATGCTGCCAGTCTCGCAGCTTTCCATTAGCGGTTAGATGTGTAGTGTGTCCGTCTGTGCAAGTAGCCCTTTGTATGAATGACAGGCTAAAGATGAGAGGCATGTGACGAATCTTATGTGACTGGGCGGGCCGGTGAAGCCCCTTTAAAGACAGACAGCACACAAATCAATGTCAGTGACACCTGGAAGCCCAGAGGAAGGGGCTTTTTTTTTTCAAGGTCAGCTGTATCAAGGTCAAACGAGTTTCCAAAACTGAGTGTCAGTAAGGACTCTGCTCAGCAACAGTTGAGATTGGATCAAAGGAGACCAAATAGCACATTTACAGCCTCATTTACAACATAACACATGCACTGATGCATTCAAATCAAGCATGGCTCTTTGGCATTTAGAGATCAAAGAGAAACAGTGAGAAAAGAATTTAAGTGTTGAACAAGGAAGTGATCCTGGGTGGATGCAGCTTCTTTGACGTTTCCGCAGCACATAGCTGTCACCATGGTAACCACAGTCTTAAGGGTAGCAACTAGAGTATGTGTGTGAGAGAGAGAGAGAGAGAGAGAGAGAGATAGAGAAAGAGAAAGAGAGAGAGAGGGATGTGGAAGGGCGGAGTGAGGATGAGACACGGGGAGAGTGAGACACGAAAAAGGATGCGGGCGAGAAAGTATGAGATAATGTGTAAGAAACACAATGGGAGAAAGAGTGCGAGAGGCAGGAATGGAAGAAAGGTGACACGGGAGAGCCGCAGAGAAACACACAGTGATATAAAGAAACACAGGCAGAGGTATCCACCGAGCAGCTGCAGCCTGGCCACTG
The DNA here is from genome assembly GCF_036324505.1 of Eleginops maclovinus. Taxonomy (NCBI): domain Eukaryota; kingdom Metazoa; phylum Chordata; class Actinopteri; order Perciformes; family Eleginopidae; genus Eleginops; species Eleginops maclovinus. The sequence goes on from NC_086359.1 coordinate 5,386,521, forward strand.
TATTGCTCCATAAGAGAGATGTCCATGAGTAAGCCCGTGCCAAGCCTGCTGGGAAGCACTGCAGTAGCATCTCGGAGAGGGAGAGATGACAAACATCAGCACTGAGCATGCTCCACTCTCAAGGCCACTGAGAAAATGAGAATTCAGCTCTTTAGCCTCTCAGTTTGTTCAGTTTTCCAGCTCTACTCCAGCCTCCGTCTGTCACTAGCCAGCTTTCACGAGCCCATCACACCACCAGTGGCTTCGGCGCTGGATTAAAATCTGACCGGTATGTCACAAGACTGATTGATCTAATGGTGAGAGGCATCGGACCCACTTATGGCCACGCTGACTCATATTGTGACAGTTTTGATTGGGGCTGAAAGGAACAAGAGATGAGCATAGCAACTCATCAGCCAATGGGGCATGATACTGCAATAACAGGCCAGCACCACGGCAGCCACACATACACACACATACACACCCCAAAGCAGCCCTGTTGCCAGATGTGATCTCTGTGCCTCCAAACTCTTACTGATCGTCATCCTTATCTGGACGGCTGCCAGAGCTGCACTGCAAATGACAGCCATGCATTTGTGTCAGACCTGCAATTAAGCCAAGGTTGATTTATTTGATTTTTGAGCTCTTTCTGCTTGTTCTGTGGGCAGACAGACACACCTACGCTGAGACACGACTGCATGTTTCATCACTGAAAATTGACGCCTCTCTTTGCCATCGTTCACAGTTATGTGTTGAAGCATCTGAGCGAAAGACTGAGTGTGTGTGCTCTATATGCGTTGTATGAGAGGACACAGTGAGAGCTGTAGAGGATGTCAATTGCCACTCAACTTCCACTGCGGCCAAAGTAGGGAACACTGTAAAATAATGTTTTGCTCGTCGATCTGGGATAAAACTTCCGTATCAAAGTTGACGTGCCACATCCTGAACATCTCACTAAGAGCCTCTCAATTGGACAATAATAGCTTATTGCGCCGATACTGAAATAGCACAAATACTTTTAATGGCAGATGCTGTCTGAGCATGACTTTGATGATCCTCTTAAACAAAAATCCGCTCTATCTTCTTAAAGCTGCCTGATTGAATCTGTCTCCCTTTACCCTCTTTACTTTCCCTCTTTTTAAAACGCATTTATTTTTCTTCCTCTCCGTCTGTGTCTCTCTCTCTGCCTGTCTCCCTCCCCTCTGTCTAAGGGAGAGAGATAAAGAGGTTTTTGTGTGACTGTGAGCAGATTGACTTGAAGATAGAGGCTGGAAGCAGATCTCTTCCACCTCCTCATTCTGCTCTTTCTTTCCTGCTCTCACCCAGATGAATAGACAAACATTCTCCCACATGCTCTCACAGTTTATCAAACACACACCCACATAGTACCAGGTCTTCATGCAAACACATATGTGTGCTCTCACCAGAGAGGACAACACACACTTTAGTTAAGTGTCCTCGGGCCGACAAAGTATACACTGTCACACTCAAATACAAACAGACCCCCTCAAACACGCACGTACGCATACGCATACAAACACACAGGTGCATCCACATGTAAATAGAAGAAGCCCATGGGTCAAAATGGACCTGTTTTCCACTCGTGATGTACCTAATAAAAACCATCCCCCTGTCGTTCATTTACAAAACAGACTTTTAAGACCTCTGAATCATAGCATAACGTCAGGCTTGTTGTGATTTCTTACCATTGCGCACACATTTTTCCCCTCAAAAAACCAACTGCTCTTGTCGTCATTGCATATCATGTGTGAGAAGATGTGACAAAAATCCATACGATCTTAAAATAACATTTTAAATGTTCAGTTCAGCCATGAATATCATCATTTTTATTGTCTGTACATGCATACTTGGACACGATGACCCTTCACAAATTACTTTGAGCAAACACATGACAACAAAACTAGATATTAATATCAGTGATAAATGTCTCTTCACTTTAAATGAGTCTATCAATTAACCTTTCAGACATTTATAAAACTTGAACTAGAAGTGTAAATTTACACAAGGGAAAATAAGGGAAGGTTGTGCTCTTATCAGCAACCGCCCCCCCTTCAATAACATGCGTGCATCCGCTCTCTGCTTTGCATTCTTCGCATCAAATCAAATTCCTTTTGTGCTCTGCACTTGTCCTTTATCTCCAGAATGTGCTTTTGGAGCAACACAAACATGTCACAATGAGGACACAGAGTTTCACACTGAGTGGAACGAGCTTCTTGGTAAAAAAATAAAATAATTTGCATTTTTGCTTTTGCCTCTCATAGCAGAGTTTGGGCTTATCAAGGGTCCGTCTTATCTCTTTTGTTTGTTTTTCACCCATGTAGGCTTTTCCTGAAAAACAGGCCACTACGCATGTGTAAGCTCAGATCACACTTTGGCGGCATAAGACCAGATCAAGGCGTTCTCAAATTGAGTGAGCTTGATAAGTGGGCAAGAGAGTGGCCCCAGTTGATGGTGCCAGGATGGCCACACACTGTGCTCTGGCAGGCCAAGGCATGGCGGACAGGAAGCCAGGACTTTGGTTGGGTCATCTCAGAGCGACAGAAGGACTGCGCGGCTCCAAAAAGCCCCATCCACCCAGTCTAGGAGTTAAAGTCATTGCCAAGCCACCAGTGACTGACAACCCCGGCACTAAGAAGGAGGTCAAAGCTAGCTAAAGCTATAGTTTTTTTTTCGAAATAGGCAAGCCACCACGAGAAGCTTATTGATGGAGGAGCTGTGCAAAAGGTTTAGAATGTAATAGCTGAGGTTTAGCCATCAGGGTATTAATTATTGCTCAAAAAGTCATGATGTAAGAATATAATACTAATCCATGTTTGTAGGCGGAGGGGACAGGTTAGAGGCAACTCTTTGACACCAAAAACCGAGGTCAACGATAGTTCTCTCCGAACAGCTTTAGAGAGTCGTGTCAGGATGAAAACAAAAGCCATCTTTTGTGTTATTTTTCACGGTACGATTTGTTTTGATTCAGGATACTGACTTGCCTGCAGTGATTTCCTGGCTCAGGGCCATTTGTTGTGTGATAACTGTTGCTTTGCGAGCCTAATGTCATGGAGACAACAGGGTTATGAAAAGAAACATGCCTAGACAATGCGTAGCAAAAGTACACATCCCAACAGATGTGATGGAGGAAAAGCGGAAACAGGGTTACACGACTCACACAACAGGGACTTTCTGTACCGCTGATCTTACCGGCTTTTACAAGTACAACAGACCTCTGGGAGGAATGTTGCTTTCTCATTTAGGGTGAAACACCCCCCGAGTTAAGGGGTATCAATATCACAAGGGAGATATATTCCTCTTTTGTCTGCATTTGCTGCAGTGAGGTGATGGTTAGTGTGCTGGTCTGTGGGCCAGCTGGGACACATCTCAGTTCACCCGTGCGCACACACACACACACACACACACACACACACACACAACTACAAGCTTGCTCTACGCTGCTCACTATCTTTCAACAACAAGCTGAGCAGGGACCAGACGGAAAGAGGTCCTATTTGTGCAGGAAGATAAATACACTTCTGCACCCAGTCCTGTCCCCTCCAGATTAGAGCCACACAATAATGAGCAGACGCACCGGTGGAAGTTCAGAAGAAAGCAAGGGTAAAGGATAGAGTAACAGTGTACTACCAAAACACACATCCCCGTACACACAGACAGGCGCGCATGCTTTTATCATCTAAATTATGAGCAGATACAACAGATAGATGAATTGGATGGATTCATAAGTTTACTTTAACTGGCAATAACACATTAGCTAAAACTCATCATTATGAAGTTTATTTTGATTGCATAATGTATAAGTTATGGAATAAAAACACCATCTGCATATGGATTTGTTCCACATAAATCTTGCTTTAAAATAAATAAATAGATGAACATCTGTCTGGCTCCAGATTTCAAACTGCCTTTCACAATAAAAACTCTAGAGATATAGACTAAATGGATTTGTACTTATATAGCGCTTTATCCAGTCTTTTCGACCCCTCAATGTTCATACACCATTGGCCATGCCATCGGTAGCAAATCTTGCACATCGACATGTTGATTGCTAGGATCGAACCCACAACCTTCTGGATGAAAGACGACCGCACTACCTCGCAGCCACAGTCACCTCACTGCTTACCAGGGGCCACTTTCCACGATGATAACTCTTAAATGTTAAAGTAGCTAACGTCAGGTAACGGAGGGTGCAGCAACCAGAGAAATGTTAACTATGGAAACTCTACTTGGTATACAAGAGCCCGGAGACAGATGAGGCAAAGAAGAAGAGTGATGGAAAATGTTATTTCTCCTGAGTAACAAAACCTTCCAACTTATTTATAATATCAGGTGTTTTAATCCGACTAAAGTATAGCACTGAGCTCTGGGTCTCTTTGGGATTCTTGCTTTGGACTGTAACGTTAGCCTGTCTGCTAGTCTGTTAGCCATGTTGCTAAGGATTGATGAACAAGCAGATGGATTTTTCCCTGCTTTTGACAATCAGTACACAGGATATATTTTAATCACGGTTGTCGTGCCGTTTGTGAGGAAGTAAATGCAGTGTTGGGAGCTTGAGAAACCAAAGACAGATCTGGAGGTCAATGCTACAATGGCACTAACAAAATGACCATCCGAATGTCAAAAAGTTGTCTCTCTCTCTTAAGTCTGATTTACTTTATTTTGCAATGTTGTTCGATCTTAGAGATGGCAAGAGAAACAAACTTGGGAATTTACCCTTAAGAGGTGTTATTTAAGAAGGTACAGTACAAACCTTGTGAATGTGGATAAAACCCCTGAGGGGATTTTTCTTAAATTTCCGAGAATATTCTGGAAAAACTCTAGGATTTGCAAATTGATGGCGTCACAGTTTTAGGAAATGCAGACAACACGCACAACCCGCTGTGAGAGGAAATGTCAAGTATCTGGTCATCTTATAGTGGGATGATGTTAATGGCAATATGTCTAAATAGCCACGTAGTTACTGTAAATATTCAAGAATGAGTGTGTGGAGTTGTTTACAAGTTATTCTGTGAGTCAGCAGTCATAATATTTGATCAGCTCCTCCTCAGTGTTACGTCCAGGATGGCAAAGCTCAATCCCGGACCACAGAATTTGGCAATCCATCTCAGCCACGCTATGAATGCATGTTTTCTCTCGACTCTGCTGAAACAAAACCTCTTAGTCAAAGCAGGAGACCCCTTCACTGTTGAGGTAAATATGATTTCTTTTGGTCCACTTCCAAACACAGCTAACAAGCCATTCCATTCTGTTAAAAGTCTTTTCATGTTAAGACACACATCAATCCACACCTACAGCATACCTGAGGAAACAAACCTCTCTCAGGATATGTGCTGTGTGTGTGTGGGGTGAACATGGCCGGACACGTCCCTTAAACACATCGGGAGGCGCCCAGCGGGTGTGCCGGCAGCCCCTCTTTTCAACACTTCAACATGCTGCACACAAACACAGTTGCCCTTCCCATGGTCCTTTTGTTCCCTATCGTTTTGTTGAAGTTCCTGTCATGGACACTGTCAGCTTTCTCTGGACATTTATAACCAACAGTTATTACACTTTTGGACAAACACCCACTTAAAAGGGTATTATATTTTTCCAGGGCTTCACGGGGCTAATCATGCAGACAAAACTAGCCATCTTACAACTGACGCAGGAAAACATGCATATGCTTGCTGACACAGATTGATAGCTAATGCACTTTAAAAGAAAATTCAGACAATTAACCAAGCACAACACACCCAAGCAGTGGCAAGCATCTACAAAGACGTGGAGTTATATTGCATGCATACCTTACGAAACTCACTGAAGCTTATCTTGATGCAGAAAAAAACATTATTTTAAAACGCTGTAAATGTTAGAATATGCAGGTAAACATAGTTCTGAATGTAAGTAGCATGCCAGTCCCAGTAAATTACCTGTATCGAAATATGACCTAAAAAATGGCCAAAAGGCTGTCATCTGAAATTCATATTATGACATAACATAACAAACTCAGATCTACAGATAAAACCAGGAGCAGACGCAGAATGTGGTGCATGGTAAGAGTGAGGAAATGGTAAATGAATGCTACAGAATGAGTCTGCAGTGAAAGGCTACCTTCAGTATCATGTCGCTTCCTGTGAACCTACCTGACACCTTAGTGAGGAGACGCAGCAATGGAGAAGCGCCCAGAGAGAATGCATAACTGAAGGGCAGGTGTTCATTCACAAACCGCTGTAATAAAACATTTTTAACAAGCTGCATATTCTAAACGTCACCAACTTGCTCTTTAACAGACTAATCTATGCACCAGCGACAAATCACAAAAATATGCGCATGCATAAAAAAATGGAGACGCGTAGCATGCAACAAAAAGTTGAACTCGTGTCCTTCACTATCATTGGCAACAAGACAATGGACATATTCATAAATAAGATAAAGCTGAGGTTGACATTGACAACCTTGTGTTGTTTACACAAACCTTTGATATCCTGCGATTGAGGATCATTGTTGACATCTATGAACCAGTTTATGGCATATTATGGAATGTGTGGTCGGTAGTGCTACGCCCACAGCTACAAAGATCTTCAGGAGAAGGAACATGAAAACGTGTGCCCGCCAGCTTCACCCTCCCCTCCCTCAGAGCAATAGTTCTCAAACATGTCAACACAATGTGGATTTCAGCAGTCATTTGTGTGATCTGGCACTGCTGACAACAAGTCTGGTGGTGGAATTATGCGGTTTATAAAAAGTTGGAGATCCGTCAACTGCGAATCTAACCCGGTGTCAGTGTGAGTTAACACATAACAAGCAGCAGGAGTTGGCAGAACAATATTTTTACATGCCACAGTAACCAGTTAAATATTTGCGGGAGCAAATCAGCTTTATAAGAATTAAGATCATTGAAAAATAAGATTACGTGGATTGCTCAGTTATGCAATTCACATGCATTGATCCAGTGCTGGATTACCAGACTAAACAGGGTAAATAATCAAATGCAAAGGTTTATAGCACTGAAGAAAGCCTAGTATTGGTCAATCTGTTGCCCATTTTATAGAATTATTGCATACTTTCATTTCTGAGTAACACATTCCTGACTCAATGCCATAAACCAAGGGATGATAATATTTAATTAATTCTGGTGATTGACCTGTTTTCTGTTCTGGGATTTATTTAAACTACAAAGCTATCGTAATGCTAAACTACAGTACAAGAAGAATAGACCTTTTCTGAGCTGTACCGTACATGGTCTATGTTCGTAACTTTCATTTCTGATTTCCTGTTTATTTCTGGTACTATTTCACAACATTAAAGGGTTAATTTGGTTAACAACCTTTCATGCTGTGCGCAGAAAAAAAAACTCTTAAATATTTAATTACATGCACTGGCTGCAGCCTGTGAAGGAAGAGTATTGCAGCCCAAGATAGCTGCAAATTACTGAATGATTCAAAAGGCAGTGCAAACTTAAACTGCCTTCACAAAGCAGTGGCATACAACTCACACAGCGCAGGCCAACACAAGCACACTAAACAGTGGCATCAGGTGAGGAGATGGACGGACATATTTTTTTTTAAAGTTTGTGATTCAGGACATCGAGCGTGTAATGTATCAATCTTATCCACTACTATTCATACGGGCTGATTGTTTTCTGGAGGATATCCAGTTGTGGAGGCAGCCATGGACATTTCCATTTACACAACAGCTCAGAGTTATCACTGGTCATCTTTTTGACCTCCTTCCAACACTGTACATGATTGCTTCTCCCTGAGGGACACCATTACAGTCGAGTTAGTCAAATATCTGACTGCAGTATGAACAGCTAAGGGGTAACACAAAAAAAAAGATGCCTTCCTCTTGTGAACAAACTCATATCCAAATGGCAGGGACTTCCACAGTTGTTATCCTGTACATATTTCACAGCCTGTGCCGGGACTGTGGGCTTTTGACTGTTTTTGACACGGCTCCAGCCGCAGGGGCAGGGAGTCTAGCAACTGCTGGGACATTCCCAACGGACACATCTCTTTTAAGTTTTCGGTGTTCCTCCTGCTTCCTGATCATATACTGCCTCATTGTGGTGAAGGCAACATTCTTCAGTGGGTTGGAAAAACTCAGACTCCTAATTGTCAGTTAAGCAGACAGATAAGGACTGAGCTGAGATCACAGAGGGTAAACCAAAATACTGTAAACATTTTTTTTGTTAGACTGAGGATCTGTTTAGTATGAGATTTACTTTAAATTCTACTTTGTCATCTCAGATTACAGGCAGCTTAGTTCTCACTGAATAAAAAGCTGCTTGCTGCTGGACAGTAATGGTAGTGATAAACTGTACACAGAAAAAAACCCAATAATTTAGGAGTTTTTCAATTCTGAAAATAGCAAAATGTCTAAAATTACCTTTTATTTATATACATAAGAGACTGTACTTCCTGTAAATCTCACTGAAGCTCATCCAAAGGTCAAATTTAAGGAATACATGCTCTTGTAAATACAGTGTTATGGTCTAGATATATCATTTACACCTCTAGATATTCTAGAAAATATAAAAACAAACTAAAGTTTTATAGAAAATTATGCAATGTGTAATATGTGACGAAACAGGCTTACTCTTTTCAAAGATTAAATGTATCTCCATTAATAAAGCTTCACACAGTAATACATTTACAAAGGGATTGCTTTATAGGTGTTTGTATTTCACTTTCTTAATCTTCTAGTTGTCATTACAAGGTCATCTGTTGAAGTCCACATAAAAAGAGCTCTCCTTTTACAGACCTTACGTTCATTTCTTTGGTAAAAGGCATATTCTTTATTCAGGAATCCACACAAATACCAAATGATCTCCTGGCTTAGTATTGAAAGCATAAGACAAATGCCACCAAACCCATAAATGCATGTGTCCTCTCTAAAAATAGTCAAATTCTGCTCTAAGTAGTTTTGTTCCTCCAAAAGCAGCTTTCCTCCCATTGTATGACACAAGCCTGAGATTACCAGAGATTACCAGATGTGACATTATGTATAAACTAATCTGCGTTCTCACCGGCAAAATCCGACCCAATCCCACTCTGCTCCTCTGTCTGAAGGCGGATTTCAGCCAGCTGTTAGCAAGCTACAGCAGCAGATGATCCCAATGGTTTAAGAAATAAGATCATGTATGTAAAACCACCAATGTGTTTTTTTTTAAATCATACAAAAATAATTGTGACTTTTTATCCAAGTTTCTCGCAATGGCAAAACAAAAAGCCTTGATGAAGCGGGAAAATATCCAGCACTTGTGATTCTAAATGTGTTAATAAATTATATATATTTTTGTAAAAAAAAGTATTTATATATTATGATCGTAATAATATCTGTCCTTTTTTCTCTAATTATAATTATATATTTTTAAATAAATTATAAACATTACATTTAAGATAGGAGAATTTAAAATGAATCCAAAAATGATTATTACATTTTCTTATCCAAAGCAACTTGCATACACTCAATACTGTGGCCAATCCCCACAGGAGCACATTGGGGTGAAGTGTCTAACCCAAGGACACAAGGACATGCTGACTGCAGTGTGGATTAAAACTGTGCTCCCCTGATCCGAAGCTCAACGCACTAGCCCACTGAGCCACAGCCGCCCCTTATTATTCATTATTAGTACAAAATGCCAATACAGAAAGGAGATAAAAGCCATATTTTAGGCAAAGCATATTTTGTCTTTGATGCAAAAAGACTTTATCCAAAGATTAAAATCATGGCTTGTCTGCCCCATTCAAACTACCTCTGCTGAAATGACCCTCTCAACATCTAACAAATATTTTGTAATTACTTGCGACTCCAACTGAAGCAGTTTACGGTGGAGCATTAATTTGTTATATTACAAGCATTGAACCGCGTGGCACTGCAGACTTGTTCTCATAGTTCTTATCCAGCTGAACTTAGAATAATCCCATTATTCTCCATGAGCCCAGACATAGTTCTGTATTATTTAATCATCCAAAGCTTGCTGTGGTGTGTGTGAAATCAAAGGGCACGTTAACAGACGTTCAAAACGGCGGAAAATATCTGTCACAGTAGAGTGGTTAAACCCCTCATGTAGAACTAAACTCATGTTAAACCACTCATAAAGGCTGCGAGTGTTTCAGTTCTGTGGTGAAGCGCTTTACAGCAGAATTAAAAAGTGATAACAACTTTTATAGGAAAACAGCGATGTAGCTCATCAAAGAGAGATGCGTTTCATTGAATGAGGATCTTTTGTTGTAGTAGGGGCATGTACAGTTTAATTCAAGGTGTTCTAACAAAAACACAGCATTGTTTTCACTTTCTCATATTTGCAATACCAGACACCCACAAATCTCACACAACTCCTGTCCCTTCTTTATTTAGCTCAATATAAAGTTTGGAGGATGTAAGTATTTTTTTAATTAGAATGCAGAGGGGAGAAATCTTATGTCTGCCACAACTTAGAAGACAGAGATACCTTACCTTCAGGTAAGTTGGGATCCCCTTTTCTTAATAACTTTGTGCCATCAATTCTCTAAACCACTTTGCACTGTGCAAGATGGAGGTCTGGCTACATGATGGGATTTTATCAGCAGTAGAGATCGAGAAAGTCACAAGGAGATACCGGATTCATCGTGGCGAAAATAACTTCAAATGCAGCTATGATGGCATCTATAACTGTAACTCAACGTCCTCAGGTCAATGAGTGTATGCTAATTATATTCTGAACCTACACCGCTTGCAGATTGGACTTCAATAGTGCAGATGATATGGTTTAAAATTCATCGTCCATTCCTATGCTTTACATGGCAAAAAAATCTGACTCAGCTATATAACACTAATCACATGGAGGAAACTCATCTGTCACATGCCTAAGTGTTGATAAGTACTGGACGGTTAATGTATAGCAATGGCCCTTCATCAGCAAAATATATGTTTGCCTTCAGCCTGAATGTTATGGGCGAGCACCGCCAGCAAAAAGATGTTGTTAGTGAACAGGTTAGGAAGAATCTGACGGTTTAAGATGGATATTCTTTACTATAGCACCATGTCTTTATACACACGCTACATATGGTTTAATGATCAGAAAACATTAGCGGTCCTACAGATGACTTCTCTGCCTGCTGCTGACGGCTAACAATTTTTGAAAGACAGAAGGCGCCATGCAAAATTCAAACCACTAGTCATCTTTAATAGCACTGCACAGATGTTCTCCGGTGGAAAGGTTCAATGAACTGAGTGTACGCCACCTGCCCAGCACCAAATTAGAGACATACAAGGTAAGTGACCAACTAGCTACGGCACAACCTTCAAGCTAGCTACAAACTAAATATATGTTGCAGCACGTAGAGATCGAAAGAAACACACAAGGAGAATTTCATTCAGGTGGATGAAAATATAACTCTAAATAATGCTAGCTATGATGGCATCTATAACTGTAACTCAAACTCTACCTCAAGTCAAAATGATGTTGTGATGCTAATTATATTTCTGAATCCGACACTCGCTCTGCAGATGTGGGACTTCAATAAGTGCTGATCATATATGGTATTAAAATATTCAATTGTCCATTTCCTATTGCTTTTACATGGCAAAACATATCATGTACTTCAGGTATATTTAACCACTAGGAGGAAAGCTGTCATCTGTCATCATGCCTAATGTTATAAGCTACTGTACAGTTTAATGTAAGCAATGGCTTCATTCAGATAAATAGTATGTTTGCCTTCAAGCCTAGAAATGTATTAATGTGGGGCAATGCCAGCAAAAAAATGTTGATTAGGGTGTGACAGTTGGAAGAAAGGTTTCGGTTTACAGCATGGATATTCTTTACAATATGCACCATGTCTTTAACAGAGCAGCGACAAGTAGTGGACTAATCGATCGAGAGAAAGTTAACTATCATAACTATTTCCATAATTGATTATCTGCTAAAATTTCATGCAAAAATTGAATAAAAAAAACAGGCTTTAGCATCAAAGCTGAAGATGTTGTGCTTTCCTATGTTTATATCATTTAGATGTTTCTCTTTGTGAACCGAAAACTAAGATATTTAAAAGATAACAGCTTGGACTTTGAGTTACTTGTTTAGATGAGAAAAGACTGACATGATGAAATGAATCCTTTTGTTTGGAGCTCTATTCTTCACACTGATAGCTGCAGGGCTGTCTAAGTTTCAGCCAACAGCAGATGTTATACAGTAAGTACAATTGCACAATATAGCAGCTCCAATGCACTAGAAATTGCATGACTAACCAAAACATATGTAAAGAAAATATCACACTTCAGAATAAAAGTTATAAAATGATCCTGTGGTATGATATTATGTTTGTTTCAAATAACAATACTATGTGAGCTTTACGTTTTGTATTTGTTTTTTAAACATGTTTTTCTTTGGTGGATAATGAAGCGTAGACTGATGCAATTTGAAGAGACTGCTGAGTGAACGGATCTTCAAAGTAAATGCTGAGAAGACTAAAGTTGGAGTAGAAATTCCTCACTTCTGTTTTAGTCATCTAACCTCTGCAAGCCTGCATCATTCTTCAGATGTCCATGATGTTCGAAAATATATATGGATCACTGACACTGTAGTAGACACTAAGTATTGGCTCTCACAATAGGATACTTCTACTACTACCTCCAAACACACATATGTGCTCTGCAAACAACATCAACCACGACCCAGAATCAGTAAACCTCAACTCTACCAGAAAAACAGATCATTAACGGCTTGATTGTGACATTTATATACACAAAAGATAGAGACCCAACATGCTCACTGTGTCATAACAGCATGTAAAACGATGTCTTTAGAAATGTGGAGTAAAAGTCTGAGTGATTGTGCGAAAGCGCTTAATAGGAAAGGGAAATGAGGGACCAATTACTGAAAATGGCCATGCCCTTTTTTCATACATCTTATAAATATACATCATCTTGTCAGAGTAGAGTAGCTGAGCGGAGATTCGGCGGGGCAGCAAGTCTACATCAATGAAAGAAATCTCAGCAAACATACGGTTGAAACAAATCCATGCTTCCTGCTGGTCAATCTCATTAGCCTGTGCCCTTGGCAAGAGACACAGCATTGACAATTGAGAACACTTCAATCATTTTCATCCTAACAAACACACATCCTGTACACAGTTATCTTGTTGGTGATATTCAGTAAATGAGCACCTTTGCCACGATCAACAGCTGCCCTTGAATGCGTCATTAGGGTATAATGACCAGCCAGCCCTGAAGATTCATTCTGCTGCCAGATAAATGTGTGGTTTAACAGCAGAAGCCAGTAGCCACCAGCAGCTGTCATTCATGTTCTATGTCTAGCTCTTCTAAAAGGAGTCTCTCAATTCACAGAAAGATACATAGCTGGGGGGGAAATCCTGCCTGTCTACCACCTCAAAGCAGCAGCTGCAACCTGCATACAGTGGGACTTCACGGAGACAGATTAACGATAGAACGTTTTCACAACAACACCGTTACAGTCATTTACTTCAGAGGAATAAAGTGGCTTAATGAGTGATAAATAAATATGCACAAGAGAGAAGTGTGAGGGCGGTTTCAGGGCGATGTGTTACTCCTCGACTTGGATGACCTTTTTTGTGCATAAGTGTTTGCACCGATTTTTACTGACACAATGCTCCCACCAGTCTGCAAACACCCACACAGTTGCATACACAAAATGCAATAAAGTACGTCTCCTCTGTGAGACCTATGGATAGACAAAAAAAGCTTTCCAATGTTGCATTACCCAGATTTTGGTTTTGACTGAGCAAAAACACTCTTGGTATACTAAACAATCACAGCTTAAAAAGCAGATTTAATCTACTTGAAATTACAAGTACAGCGATGTCCAACGATTACATTTGAAAAGAAAGGGCAAACATTGAATAAAAGTTTGTATTAGGACCATATAATGTCATTTTCATTTTCAGTTCAGGTAGTCAGTGGGTAGTCCACTATGAAACACATGTGTTAAATGTGTACATGTATGGATTAAATGTAGGACACATGGTTTGCAATGCCAGGAAATACTTGCAGCCATGTCTTTGGATACAGTTCTTGTCCAAGATGTTTACAGTCAGTTAAAACAAGGCCTGCTTGAGACACTGGCAGCCGCTATGAGAAACATGAGCCTGTTGGTTGTAATCTATAT